>NC_057723.1:62439113-62538456 GCF_004010195.1 Chiloscyllium plagiosum | reverse complement strand
TACTAATCGCTTACCTTCCCGCCCAGCTATGCGCTCCAACCTCACTTCCGCTGCTCCCACTCAAATGACCGTTGGTGATTAAAGGGTGAGTATTTATACTCACAGTTCTCCTTCCCGGCTGCCCCTCTGTTTGCCGTCACTTCCTCTGCTGCTCCCGCTCTTTTTGTGAAGAGAGAAAAATAACACCGCTGCCCGCTACAGGTAAGTAATTTTGAAACAAACTGTTTTACCTTAGCTGTAGTCTCCCGGGTTCGCCTTTACTCGGCCGCTGCTCCCACTCAAATGGAGTGGCCTGTGGAATTATCTATCCTTTTATTTTTCAAAATTTTCAGCACATCTTCCTTCTTAACATCAACCTGTTTGAGGTATCAGTCTGTTTCACACTGTCCTCACAAACGTCAAGGTCCCTTTCAGTAGTGAACACTGAAGCAAAGTATTCATTAAGGACCTTCCCCACCTCCTCCGACTCCAGGCACAAATTCCCTCCTGATTGGTCAGAGTAAGGATCGAGCCATTCTCGTGTTTCTTACGTAAGTGTAGAATACCTTAGGGTTTTCCTAAGGGTTTTCATAAGTCCATTCTTCAGTTTATTCCTGGCTTTCTTGAAAACCTGTAGAGTCCTGTCTGATCCTTGCCTCCTGTTGACTAGATGTTTCACAACCCTTGTCACCCACAGTTCTTTCAAACTGCCATCCCTTCCTTGGGACAAACCTGTCCAGCACAATCGGCAAGTGCTTCCAAAACAACCTCCACATTTCTGTCATGCATTTCTCTGAGAGCATCTATTCCAAATTTAGGTGCCCCAGTTCCTGCCTAATAGCATTGTAATTCCCCCTCCCCCAGTTGAATACTTTCCCATACCATCTGCTCCCATCCCTCTCCATGACTATAGTAAAGGCCAGGGAGTTATAATTATTATCACCAAAATGCTCTCCCACCGAGAGATCAGATACCTGGTATGGTCCATTGCCAAGCACAAAATCCAATATTGCCCCCTTTCTAGTCAGCTTATCCAAATACTGAGTCAGAAACCCTTCCTGGACACACCTGACAAAAACTGCTTCATCCAATCTATTTGAACTAAGAAGGTTTCAATCAATATTAGGGAAGTTAAAGTCACCCATGACAACAACCCTGTTATTTCTGTACCTTTCCAAAATTTGCCTCCCAACTGCTCCTCCGTGTCTCTATTACTATTGGGGGTTCGGCAGAAAACTCCTAATAAATTGACTGCTCTTTTTCTGTATCTGACTTCTATCCATACTGACTCTGTCAACAAACCCTCCACAATGACCTCCCTTTCTGGAGCTATGATACTATCCCTGATTAGTAATGCCATTCCCCGACCCCAACCCTGGAACATACAACATTCCTGCCCCTGTGATATCCAAGTTTCCATAATGGCTACAACATCATAGTTCCAAGTACTGATCCATGCTCTGAGTTGGTCCCCTTTTCCTGATACTTTTTGTGTTAAACTAGATACACTTCAACCCATTACACTGACTGCACCCTTGCCCTTTCAACTGTCTATCCTTCTTCACAAACTCTCTGCATGCTGTATCTGGCTGTTCACTACATCATCTGATCTATAGCTCAGGTTGCCAGCCCACTGCCAATCTAGTTTAAACCCTCCATGAACAGCTCTGGCAAACGCCCAGGATATTGGTGCCCCTCCAGTTCAGGTGCAAACCATTCTTTTTTTACAGATCTGGTCATCCCCAGAAGGTACCCCAATGATCCACATACCTGAAGCTCTCCCTCCTACACCAGCCCTCTAGCCACATGTTTACCTGCACTCGCTCTCTGCTCCTATCCTCACTACCCCATAGCACTAGTAGCAATCCTGAGATTACCACTCTGCTTGTCCTACTTACTAACTTCCAACGTAACTCCCTCTATTCTCTTTTCAGATTCTACTCCCTTTTCCTATCTATGTCACTGGTACCAATGTGTAACACGACTTCTGGCTGCTCCCCCTCCCCCTTAAGAATCCTGTCAACTCAATCCGAGACATCCCTGGCACCTGGGAAGCAACAAACCATCTGGAAGTCTCGTTCATGACCAGTGAATCTCCTGTCTGTTCCTCTCATGAGTGAGTTTCCTATTGCTATCACTTTCCTATTCTCCCCCCTCTTTCCTTCTGAGCCACAGAACCAGGCGCAGTGCCAGAAACGCAGCCACTGTGACTGTCCTCTGATGTTCTCCCCCCAATAGTATCCAAAACGGTACGCTTATTATTGAGGAGAATGGCCACAGTGGGTCCCTGCACTGCCTGCATTTACCTCTCCTGACAGATACGCAGCTACCTTTATTCTGTAACTTAGGTGTGACTACCTCCCTATAACTTCTGTCTATCACCTCCTCAGCCTCACGAATGATCCGAAGTTCATCCAGCTCCAGCTCCAGTTCCCTAACATGGTCTGTAAGAGCTGGAGTTGGGTGCACATCTCACAGGTGAAGTCAGCAGGGACACCAGTGGTGACCCTTACCTCCCTCTGCCCTAGCCTTCATCCCCTCTGCTCTAAATTGCCAAGGGAGATTTAAATAATGAACATATGGACAATTTTTGAGTGAAATTCTCGGATTAGTACAAAAAAAGGTTAAGAAAGTAAATCATAGAAATAAATTGTCCTTGATAAACTTTTAAATTGAAGTTGCTTGACAGCCCATGCCACAACTATTGCAACAGCAGTGCTATGGTTTATTCAGTACAGAGTTAAGTTAGTTGAGGCCAGTGCAATTTGTGATTAATTACTTTGTTTAACAAAACTTGTGAGTAGTTAGGGGGTCAAGTAGTCAATTTTCAGCTCCCATTGTTTATTTGTTGCAGCACAGAACCTGCTTGATAATGAAAGAATGAAAATCACAATTTTATTTGTGAGTATAATTTAGAGATGAACCTTTCAGTTTACCTCCTGCATTAACATGATGAGAAGCATGTTACAAGAAAAGTTTACAAAGTGATTCTGCACTTGGCCACTGCATGAGTAGTGTTTGATTATGTAACTATAATGACTCAGTTTACTTTGAGTTTTACTTCTGTATGAAACTGATATGTATGTCGTTAGGGGTGCTTTTAAAAGAGCTGATCAGGTGACCCAGAGGATGGAGCTTGGGTTCAGTCTAGAACTGACTATGGAAGTGTATGCCTTGCCGCTGAAGTATTCCTCTTCAGATTTACCATTTGTCTACCTGGTATATAATTCCTGTTTCAAAAGGCAGTACAAACATCATAGAAACTGGAAGCACTGTCCATTGACCTAATTGATGTTTTTGAAATTAAATAATTTGCATTACTTTGAGCAGTATGACTGAATTACTCATTTGTTGTCTGTATGATGTCAGGAAGAAAATTCTCTGGTAAAGTTTAACTGAAACTCTCTTTAAAAATATGCTGTTGAGTTGGATACTTGCAAGATATGGTAATATTTGTGATCTTATGGACAAATATGAGTGAAGATCAAGAGTAGTCCTCTTGGCCCTTTAACTATGTTCCACCGTTGAATAAGAATCTGACTGATCCAACTGGGGACTCAACTCCAAATTCCCACTTACTCCAATTGATCCAAAAACAAAACAAGGTGGAAAATATGTGTACAATGTAATATATCAGTGGATTAATTACCCAGAGGCTTAGACTAATTTGCTGGGATTTACAGGTTCCTCACACTGGAATTAGAAAGTTCTAATAATTGGAAAAGCATTATTTAGGATTAATATAATTGTGTATTACCAAAAATGTTATCAAAGCTTTCCATCTTACACTTATCAGGACAATTCACAAGAATTTCATTTCAAAAGAAACCAACATTTTACTACATGGAATGAGAATGCTGATTGTTTGGCAACTAGAGTCCAGCGATATTATTATTAATATAAATACATGTAACTTCAGACATTGTCAAATCATATGGCTTATGTACTAGTCATCCACGAGACAAACTAAAAAGTAGCACTTACAGGGCAAAGAGTCTGCTACGCTAAATGGTACAATTGATAAGTGGTAAATTGTTGAACGTCATTCTTGCTTTCTGTTGAAAAGGTAGAGAAATAGAAGTTTCACAAAAAATTAGTGCCACCATTTAGTTTACGCTGTTTCTTGAGCCATGATGAATCTTATCATATTATTGATCTGACTGATACCATCAGATATGTCCATAAAAAATTAAGCTATAAGTAAATTATAATATATGCACAGATAGCTATGATATAGTTACTTGACATAGTTGGGTAATTTTCATTCCCTCTGTCAGACAAGAATGGTGCAGAAATGTAATTAAAATCACAGTTCACTGATAGCCATTGTCAGGTCCTGTGCAAATTTATTTATCTGACCAGCAAATATTTTCATTCAAAAAAATGACAGAAAAAGTATTAGAAATACATGCAAGAGAACAGGGTCAAACAATGATCATTACTTGAACAACTTCTGTGTGTAACTGAAATACTTGTATCTCTTGATCTCTTCTTGTGGAAATGTATGGTCATTGAGCATGTATGTATGCTGGTGTCCTTGGGAATTATAGTCAGGTAGAAATTAACCAATGATAAAGATGATTCATTTCTGCTGGCATTATGAATCAGATCATACTCTGTATTTTAAAAAAAAGTAAATGTTTTTTGCAGCTTTTTATTCAGTAAGTTGTAGGCCACAAAAATGGTTCAATCCTGCTGTTAAACTGACATCAAATTTTATCACCTATCAGAGTTCCGAGACCAAATATTTAACAGATCATTTCAGATGGTGTTAAAGCTTTCATCTCACTCATAATTCTATTGCACCTCTTGCTTAGCTTTCTTTCAGATGCTATGGAATTGTCCGAATAATCTCTGCTGTCCTGATTTATGTATGAACTGTTTCAGATGATAAGTTTATTCCCAGGCTTGGTTTCCTGTATTTGAATTTGGGGTAGTTCAGATGTGTCACAGTTGAATTGCACTGCTCTGACCTGACCGTGACCATTAAATTCCACACCCCTTTCAAACTAATCTTGCCATTTCTATCTCCAAGGTATTTTGTATTTACAGTGACTGTAAAACCTCACTTCCAGCTTTTTGAGATGCTTAATGTGCCCCTAATGACTGTAATGAAAGTGATGAGTAGTAAGTAGCTGGGAGGTTATTTCACAAATTAATGTATATCTTTTGTAGTTATCTATTAGAAGCTCAAATTTATGACATGCAAGATTATACTCCTTTATTCCTGAAAGAGTTGGTGCTTTTCTGAAATAATGATAATATCTATTAGAATGGAAATTGATGACTTCACATAACATCTTTCATGGTGTCTAGATGTTACAAAGCACTCCATGATAATTTAGTCATCTGCTGAGAAATTGTTGCAGTTTATTTTTGGAATAAGTATCAAGATTTCAGTTATAAGAGAGAAAAGATTTTCTTTTGTTCAGTTATGCTGCTCTGGCACATCCTAGCAAATAGGTTGAGATCAACATAAAAGGGAACTTATTAACAAGTTGCTGATTCAGCAGAATCTGGAGGCCTTACCTGAAGATAAATATTCCCTGTGAGAGAGGAAAGACAAATTCAAAGTTTGTATGATTCCATTTTAGTTTGCAGATTACAATTGTGGTCTGTTGCTGACAAAGCTTGTTGTTCCAGTTCACATTACCTGCCTGCAGGAGACCAATGTTCCAAATGCAAACTGACATGACACCCCCTATCTCAGCATCAGCTATTTTCAAATCTTTGCCACCCTTAGTGGACAGCAGTGCTTGATGTGCCACAGCCAGAACTTTTATGTTCATTTTGATTGTTTAAACTATTTGGGACTGGAGTCAGAATTTTTATTAGATATCATGTTCTGGGTTTAAAGAGTAACCCATAGCTTGTCTGGTTACTTTAATCTTTTGTTTGAGTGTTAATCTGAACTGCTGTAGTTTACAGAAATAAGATTTATGGGTTTTTTTTTATGTGAAAGTGAAACAAACATTATAACATTGGGAACAATACTAAAATTGAAACACGCAACAATATTAGAATCGTACTCATCTCTGATTGGATACTGTGGAAGTTAAAACACCCTAATCAATAGAACAGTGTTGATTGGAATGGTGTTGGAATGTTCCCTGTAATCATTGGTGAGAACTTTATTTTCCTTGATTGGATTTCCTCCATTCTTCACCTTCAGAAGAGTTGATTGTTGAGTAATGAGGACATAAATGCTGATTCCTATGTACTTGTATCATAAACTGTCTTTGTGGTAGTGAAGAAGCCATTGCAATTATTCACAGCAGTGAGATGTTGAATTTCTTTTATCTTGACTTCCTATTATCTGCTCTTCATGTTGTCGTAGTGCCTTTGAAACTGCCTTTGCATTTTGGTAAAAAACTTCTTCTGCTTTGAGTTTGTGTCATTCTACCAGGCACAGAAAGTCTTGTATTTGCCATCAATCAGTTTATTTATAATCATTTTTATCAAACCTGTCAGAAAATCCAAGTATCTTTCTGGAATTGATAATGTTGAATTTAAGGATTCTGAAATAACGTTATCAGCTACTCTTGTTTTGATAACAAAAGGAAATTTACCTTTGCGGATGCCTATCAATCAGTGTGTTAAAACATCAACAAGTAAAAGAACAATAGAATGCAGCGTCTTGTAGAATCTGTACCTGTAGCACAAAGTATGATCAAGACTAAATAGGCATCTTTTAGCCCAGTCTGCTCTTTCAAGTGGTTTTAAAGATACCCTGGTACATTTTGGTGATCATTTCAACACATTAACTGGTCAGCATCACGTTAGGGATGACAAAATAGGGATGAGATCCTATAGAGTGCTTGTAGAGAGGAAAAAAGTTAAAAACCAGGATCTTGTTGGTGATAGTCTCCGGATTACTTCTAGTGCACATGTCAATGAGAGTAAGAACAGGAGGATATGGCAGATGAATGTGTGGCTAAAGAATTGGTGCAATGGGCAGAGATTTAGATTTTTAGATCACTGGGATCTTTCTGAGGTTGAGGTGACTTGTTCAAGAGGGACAAGTTGCACCTGAACTGGAGGGGGTCCAATATCTTGGCAGCCAGGTTTGCTAGTGCTGCAAGGGAGAGTTTAAACTGGATTGGCAGAGGAGTGGGATCCTCAACAGCAGGGAGGCAGGTGCAAGGCTCAGAGGAGTCACGGTAATCAGAAATAATAGGTTGAAGAGACAGGTCAGGCTGGAACATGTCAGGGAGCAAGGAATGCTTGTTGGATTAAATTGCATCTATTTCAATGCAAGAGGGCTGACAGGTAAGGCCAGTGAGATGCTCAGGGTGTGGATAGGTACGTGGGACTGTGATATTATTGCCATTTCAGAAACATGGCTTAAGAAGGGACAGGACTGGCAGCTTAATATGCCAGGGTACAGGTGCTTTAGGTGGGACAGAGGTAGTGGAAGGAAGGGAGGGGGAGTTGTACTTTTGATTAAGGTGAGTATCACAATAATCAGAGATGAAATAACTGAAGGACCATCCAGTGAGGCTTTGTGGGTCGAGCTAAGAAATAAGAGGAGGATGGTGACGTTACTGGGGTTGTACTATAGACCGCCAAATAGTCAACAGGAAGTGGAGGAACAAATATGCTGGGAGACTGGGGAGTCTTGCAATGGGGTTCTCATAGTAGGGGATTTTAATTTTCCTAACATAGACTGGGACTGCCAGAGGATTAAGGGCTTAGGTGAGGCGGAATTTGTTAAGTGAATTTAGGAAAGTTTCCTTAACCATTATATGGAGGGCCCTGCTTAGGTAGGGGCAAAACTCAACCTACGCTTGGGAAATAGGACAGGACAGGTGACAGAGGTGACAGTGGGGTAACATTTTGGGACCAGTCACCATAGCACTATTAATTTTAAAATAGTTATGGAGAAGGACAAAAGTGGTCCACATGTTCAATTTCTAATTTGGGGCAAGGTGAATTTTGATGGAACTAGATAGAAGCTTTCAGGGGTTGATTGGAGCAGTTTATTTGCAGGGAAAGGGACCTCTAGCAAATGGGAGGCCTTTAAAAGCAAGGTAGCTAGAGTTCAAGATCTATATGTTCCTGTGAGGGTGAAGGCAATGTTGGCAGGAATAGGGAATCCTGGATGACAAGAGATATTGAGGCTTTGACCAGAGAAAAGAAGGAGGCATGGCTCAGGTAGAGGCAGCTGGGATCAAAGGAATCCCTGGAGGTATACAGGGAATACGGGTACTTACTGAAGAAGGAAATTAGAAAGGCAAAAAGGGGGCACTAGATAGCCTTGGCTGAGAATATTATGGTGAAATCAGAGGTACTTTAAGTATATTAAAGGAAAAGGAATAACTAAGGAGAGAATAGGGCCGTTCAAGGACCAAAGTGAACATGTATGTGCAGAACCACAGGGAGATGGGCAAAGTTCTCAATGAATATTTCTCCTGTGTTTACCATGGTGAAAGACATGAAGCAGTGGTTAGCACTGCTGGCTCACAGCACCAGGGTCCTGGGTTCAATTCCCACCTGTCTGTGTGGAGTTTGCACATTCTCCCTGTGTCTGTGTGGATTTCCTCCGGGTGCTCCAGTTTCCTCCCACAATCCAAAGATGTGCAGGTCAGGCGAATTGTACATGCTAAATTGCCCACAGTGTTAGTTGCGTTAGTCAGGGGTAAATGTAGGGTAGGAGAATGGGATTGAGTGGGTTTCTCTTCGGAGGGATGGTGTGGACTTGTTGGTCTGATGGGCCTGTTTCCACACTGCAGAGAATCTAATCTAATCTAATCTAATTCAAAAGACTTAGAAACTTGGGGCAGTCTATATTACAGTAGAGGAGGAGATGTTGGATGCATTAGAATGTATGAAGGTGGATAAATCTACTGTTCCTGATCAAATACATCCAAGAACACTGCAAGAGGCTAGAGAAGAAATTGCGGGGGCCCTGGCTGACATTTTTGTATTGTCGATAGCCACGGGTGATGTCCCGGAAGAACCCAGGGCAAGCTGGCAAATTGGATACAAAATTGACTTGATGATATAGGAAGCAGAGGGTAATAGTGGAAAGATGCTTGTCAGACTGGAGGCCTGTGATTAGAGGAGTGCCTCAGGAGTCGGTGCTGGGCCCATTACTGCTTGTTATCAATATCAATGATTTGGATGAGAACGTATAAGGCGTGATTAGTCGGTTTGCCAATGACACAAAAATCGGCAGTATCATGGACAGTGAGGAGAATTATCAGAAATTGCAGCAGGACCTTGATCAGCTGGGGAAGTGGGCCAAGAAATGGCAAATGGAGTTTAGATTAGATTCCCTATAGTGTGGAAACAGCTCTTCAGCCCAACAAGTCCACACCGACCCTCCGAAGAGTAACCCACCCAGACTCATTTCCCGACATTTGCCCCTGACTAATGCACCTAACACTATGAGCAATTTAGCATGGCTAATTCACCTGACCTGTACACCATTTGGAATGCGGGAGGAAACCAGAGCACCCAGAGGAAACCCATGCAGACAGGGGGAGAATGTGCAAACTCCACACAGACAGTCGCTCAAGGCTAGAATCAAAACCGAGTCCCTGGTGCTGTGAGGCGGCAGTGTTAACCACCATGCCGCCCATCACTTATCAATATAGTTTAATATAGATAAGTGTGAGGCCTTTCATTTTGGAAAGTCAAATCAAGGTAGCAGTTTCTTTGTGAATGGTAGGGTCTTAAGGAGTCTAATAGAACATAGGGGCCTTGGAGTTCAGGTTCATAGTTCTCTGAAACTGGAGTCACAGGTAGACAGGGCTTTTGGTACACTGGCCTTCATCAGTCAGGGAATTGAGAGTAGAAGTTGGGAAGTTATGTTGCAGTTATACAGGACATTGATGAGGCTGCATTTGGAGTATTGTGTTCAGTTTTAGTCACCTTATTATAGGAAGGATGTCATTAAACTGGAAAGAGTACAGAAGAAATTTACAAGTATGTTGCCTGGACTCAATGGTCTGAGGTGTAGGCAGAGATTGTACAAGCCAGGACATTTTTATTTAGAGCATAGGTGACTGAGAGAGGGGACCTTATAGAGATGTATAAGCTCATGAGAGACATGGATAGGGTAAATGCACTCAGTCTTTTTCCCAGGTTTGAGCAATTGAGGACTAGAGGGCATCAGTTTTCGGTTAGAGGGGAACGAATAAAAAGGAACTTGAGGGGCAACGTTTTTACACAGAGGGTGGTACACATATGGAGTGAGCTGCCAGCAGAAGTGGTTGCGGCAGGTATATTAGTAACATGTAAAAGTCATTTGGACAAATACATGGATAGGAAAGGAGTAGAAGGATGTGGGCCAAGTGCAGAGAAATATTGTTAGCATAGTTCGACATTTATGTTGGCATGGACCAATTTGGGCCAAAGGGCCTGTCTCCATGCTGTAGGATTCTAGGACTCTATGACTCAATGAGTCTATAACTCTATACTGTGTGGCTTCACTTGTATTGTTTCCTGTACTACTTTTTAAAACTGTTTAATTGACATTAAAAATGCTTTGGGAATACCTGATCTTGTGAATAATCTTATGAAACACAACTAATTTTCTCCTTCATCACAGTTCCAGTATGTTCTGTGGATCTCAACGTAGTATGTTAATTACAAAACTATAGGGGTCACCTTGTTTTCAGTGAATCTGGTTTTCTTGATTTTTTTTCGATGTTTATGTTTTTGTTTGGTTAGGTAAGTGTCCATTAATATTACAATTATTCATTGACATTACATGCCATTGTTGGCATGTTAAGTTGCTGTGTTAAGTGTCAGTGTACATTGTTTTCACTCTTTGTGTTGAATATCCTTCGTCTGCTTATTACAGATCAACAATTCCTGAATCCAAAGCAATGCTGTTTCCTCCTGAGTGAAAAGATCTTTCATTTAAGCCTCATTCCAGGATCCAAACAAATAATCTAAGCTGTGGTACTTAAGGCGATACCACGTTTTGATGAAAGTTTAACTTGAAATTGGTGGGCGGCACGGTGGCACAGTGGTTAGCACTGCTGCCTCACAGCGCCAGAGACCCGGGTTCAATTCCTGCCTCAGGCGACTGACTGTGTAGAGTTTGCATTTTCTCCCCGTGTCAGTGTGGGTTTCCTCTGGGTGCTCCGGTTTCCTCCCACAGTCCAAAGATATGCAGGTCAGGTTAATTGGCTATGCTAAAATTGCCCGTAGTGTTTGGTAAGGGGTAAATGTAGGGTTATGGGTGGGTTGCGCTTCGGCGGGTTGGTGTGGACTTGTTAGGCCGAAGGGCCTGTTTCCACACTGTAATGTAATCTAATCTAATCTAAATCTAATCTAGAAATTCTGTCTGGTCGGTATAAATTCTACATCATGATTTGGCAAGCATTCGGGGCAACTTTCCCCCCTGACTACCTTACATAAAATAACATACTAACTAAGTTATTCACTATGATTTGTGTTTGTAGAAGCTTGTTGTGTGCAATTGACTTGCATTTCTGTACAGAACAGCAATTTGTTGATTGTTTGATGCTTTGCTACATCCTAAAGACATGATAAATATAAATACAAATTTTTTGTTCTCACATTGAATTCAGTACATGTTATTTTAGCACTGCTGTCAACCTCTTCAGAACATCTTTGATTAAAAATGGAATTAAAATTCTCAGAGCACTTACTCCTGCTTCAGTGTAAAATACCTTAACACTGTACAGTAAAGTAGTTTCTGATTCCATAGCTCCATATAATAGCTCCACAGTCAGAACTCATAAAGGAGAGGATCTCCTTTAAATATTTCTTTCCTAAATTCTAAGCTGCACAAAAGCCCTTGGGAAATTCAGTCGTGTCCAGAACTAGCAGTGAACATTATTTAGTGGGTTTACGATTTTCTGTGATAAATGTGAATACTGTGCTCACAATCTCTCCTCAGGGAGTTTATTCAAGGCTGAAGCCATTAAATACAGCAACATCAAGGTAGCACTGAACTGAAACATGGATAGGAAAAAATCTTATTTTTGCCTTGTTCATTTGCTCCTGACCAATAATAATGTAGCAAACATGTAATCTTACTAAATTTTGATTTCTAAGTGGACATAAATTAACGAAATTGCTGCATCAGGATAGGCTCTGAACCATGTTTATCTTATGTTTGAAAGGACCAACATTTATATTCTTGGATAAGCTAATTTTATTATCACTTTTGCAGAATTAGCTTTTAATGTTATAGGCATTAGTTAATAGCTAGATAGTTTATCAAAATTTCATATTCAAAAGAACCCAACAGCAGGAAATCAGAAATGAAATTATTTAGAAATATCCAATATTGTAATTCCAAAATGTGACAGGTCAAGACTTATGCTACAATATTTTTCTAATGCTTTTCTTTTAGGAGCTACGAGGAAGCCAGTCACGATGCGATCTCCAGAAAGCATGGACAATTAAGTGCTAGGCAGTCCAGATCCATTTTGGAAAACCCACAATATTGTATTCAACTGTTCAATTATTTCATGTTTGATTGATTTGTCTGTGTGAGCCTGTTAATTATTCTGTGTGCTGTTATTTGAGCTTGGGTGTAGTTATAGAGAAAGAGAAACAAAAATAAAATGTACGTGTAAGCAACTAGAAACATTAGAGTACAGAGATATTTTAAACACACAAGAGATAAAGTTTCTGTTTAGACATTAAAACTAGTGTCACCTCTGCATGTCCCCTTGGCTAAAAATACAATATGCATGTTGCATATGCTGAAAATATGCAGTATGGCCATTTCAAGACTTTGATGTGTAATTTTGCTCAGATTTCAGCATTACTATTTTCAATGTAAAAGCTGACATACTTTTTCAACTTCAAACAGCTGAACATCCACTTAATAACAAAAAATAGCCCAACCATGTTTATAAGAAATAACCATCAACCTGTTTCAGCAAAGTAGTTAGTTGATTTCAGCTGTGACTTAATTAATATAAGAGTTTGATTTTTGGTTCTGCTACATTGAATTTTTTGAAAAAGTAACAAAGAGGATTGATGAGGGCAGAGCGGTAGATGTGATCTATATGGACTTCAGTAAGGCGTTCATGGGAGACTGATTAGATCTCATGGAATACAGGGAGAACTAGCCACTTGGATACAGAACTGGCTCAAAGGTGGAAGACAGAAGGTGGTGGTGGACAATTGTTTTTCAGACTGGAGGCCTGTGACCAGTGGAGTACCACAAGGATCTGTGCTGAATCCTCTACTTTTTGTCATTCACATAAATAATTTGGATGCGAGCATAAGAGGTACGGTTAGTAAGTTTGCAGATGACACCAAAATTGGCGGTGTAGTGGACAGCGAAGAGGGTTACCTCAGATTACAACAGGTTAAGGACCAGATGGGCCAATGGGCTGAGAAGTGGCAGATGAGTTTAATTCAGATAAATGCGAGGTGCTGTTCAGATAAATGCGAGGTCCTAGGGAGTGTTGCTGAACAAAGAGACCTTAGAGTGCAAGTTCATAGCTCCTTGAAAGTGGAGTGGCAGGTAGATAGGATAGTGAAGAAGGCATTTGGTATGCTTTCCTTTATTGATCAGAATATTGAGTACAGGAGTTGGGAAGTCATGTTGCAGCTGTACAGGACATTAGTTAGGCCACTGTTGGAATATTGTGTGCAACTTTGGTCTCCTTCCTATTGGAAAGATGCTGTGAAACTTGAAAGGGTTCAGAAAAGATTTACAAGGATGTTGCCAGGGTTGGAGGATTTGAGCTATAGGGAGAGGCTGAACAGGCGGGGCTGTTTTCTCTGCATCGCCGGAGGCTGAGGGGTGACCTTACAGAGGTTTACAAAAATATGAGGGGCATGGATAGGGTAAATAGGCAAAGTCTTTTCCCTGGGGTGGGGAGTCCAGAACTAGAGTGCATAGGTTTAGGGTGAGAGGGGAAAGATTAAGTGAGACCTACGGGGCAACGTTTTCACACAGAGGGTGGTACGTGTATGGAATGAGCTACCAGAGGAAGTGGTGGAGGTTGGTACAATTGCAACATTTAAGAGGCATTTGGATGGGTATATGAATAGGAAGGGTTTGGAGGGATATGGGCCGGGTTGGACCAAAGGGTCTGTTTCCATGTTGTTCATCTCTATGACTCTAAATAAAGCTGCTAAAGCCTGTATAGTATTATGGGTGGTGAAGGTCTTGGCACTGTTTTGATAAGTTCCATTGTGTTATTTTGATTCCAATATGGATGTCAAAGTATGACGCCACTTGAACTACAGCTTGGCAGATTGAATGAGCAGATGTGGCCTGGAGGGCAAGCTGTTGGAAAAGGGAGAAGTAGTGCGGGAGTGAGAAAGGCTCCCAGTAAAACGTTCAATTCATCTTTGATTTTCAGAGGGAATCTCTTCTATCTCTTGAAAGATGCATGGTATCTACATTGGAAGGAGATTGTGAAGAGGGGGATAGAAGACAACACCTTGTGTCCTTGCTCTCTCTGTTTCTGCACCTTCTTCAATAACATGTCCAGAGAGTACTTCCTGAGAGCTGCACAGCATCTCCAGCTCTTCACATCTACATTGTTAATCAAATAAATCATACACCAATCTTTTGGAGGTTAATTAGGATTTCCCCCTTTTAATGCATCATTATATTAAGAGTATCTATTATATAAGGCAGATAGTCTTCCTATAAAATGATATAGAATAAAGTTAAAAATAAGTTGTTTACTGCATAAATCCTTTGCATAAAATATATTTTATCAATGCTGTGCTTTTTAAATTTAAGTTTTGCTTCGAGTCAATGAACTTGTCTTCTCTATAAAAGTTAATTTTCATACTTCAAGGTGAGAGATGCAGTAAAGGGAAAGGATGATAAACCTACCCTGATTAAACTTGACCAGTTTGCAGCAACCTCTCTTAATTTTTACTTGCCGAGATAATCAAAGGTAACAAGTGTTAGAGGAAGGTCCAACATAACTGCATTGAATGCCTTATGAAGGAAAAAAACAATACTACTCAAACTCTGCTATTGGTCTTTAATGAAACTCAGTCAAAATCTATCAAACTATTCATAGTACTCTTCAGTAAACAGTCTTAAGTCTCTAAATAAATGGTCTTAAATTTACACTAGCTCTATACTTCTAACATTTGCTTCTAAAGCTTTGCTATGCCCTTTCCATAGATCTTTACCACTCTATTTGAACTATTTGTCTGAAAGGACTGGAAATGCGCATACAATAAGTCTGGGACAAGCTGTTGCTTAGTTTTGGAGAGTTGGTTGATATTTCAGGATCAGCAGTAGTTGGTTTGGGCTTCCTCTCTCATCCAGGGCCAGTTCTGCTCTGCTGGGTCTGGGCAGTCTGCTGGTGCTCACTATGAGGTATAAGGAGCTGGAGATACTGTGCAGCTCACCTGCCAGTAGAAGGTACTCTCTGGACACATTATTGAAGAAGATGCAGAAACAGAGAGAGCTAGGGCATGAGGTTCTCTCTTTTATCCCCCTCTTCACAATCTTTTTGAAGATTCTGTACTAATAATAGCATCAGTTGGGTGCAGGAAGATTCAATGAGGTGGTAACTTGCTATATTCAGTGGTCGTAGAACATGGCTTTGAACCTTCAACTGTCAAGTGCTGAATTTGTCATCTTATGCCTTTGGCTTCCTGCTAAACTATTACCACTATGTCTGTCAGAAGAATGCTATGCAAAGACATTCACTTGAGGTGTAAACAACAGTTCATACTGAAACAATGTGGCCTTTAGCACTTAGGCAGACAGGCCTGGTCTGGTTTTGATAGGAAGTTCGTTGTCCAAGGCCTGGCTGCATGAAGGAGCGATGCTCCAAAAGCTAGTGCTTCCAACTAAACCTGGTATTATGTGTTTTTAACTTTGTACACCTCAGTCCAACACCAGCACCTCCAAATCCTGGTTGGACAAATATGTCTGTTTCAATTCTGAAGCTGTAATTGTAGAGTCTTACTGTGTATAAACTTGGCTTCAAGATTTTGAGATTTTATCCATGCTCATGAAAAGATTGGTGGCTATTTCCCATATTCCCCTCCTCTCCCTTTGTAACATTGCACAGTTTGTGTTTTTGTTTCAGATTTCCAGCATCCACAGTCTTTGTTCATTTTTATATATACTTTTCTGCACTTTCAATATTTTTGATGCTATTCTTACAAACCATGTTATGTACTAACTTTTTGATCAAACATAATTGGATGTTTATTGAGTCCATAACAAATTTGAAGCACTTGTTCTGTTTCCACAAAGTATGGACTTAATTAATAATTGAATCAGAAAATGTCTGACCCTGATTTATAGGTTGCTACGTATGATATGCATCTTTTTCATTCTAAGGTGTCACAGAAATTACAATTAGATTCTAATACAGTCCAAAGATGTGCAGGTTAGGTGAATTGGCCATGCTAAATTGCCCATAGCATACAGGGATGTGTAGCTAGGTGCATTAGCCTGGGGAAATGTAGAGTAATAGAGTAGGGAAATGGGTCTGGATGGGATACTTGGAGGGTTGGTGTAGACTTGTTGGGCAAAGTAGCCTGTTTCCACACTGTAGAGATTCTATTCTATTCTATTCTCCATTTAATAGTAATGAAACATTTGAATTTCAATTCTTCCCAATCATTTTGGAATTATATTGATTCAATTAGGTGTTCATCTCACTATCTGGTATTTTTTCCAATAAAAATGTATTTTGTGCAAATTAAGTGGAAACATTTGGTAGAGGAAAAAAAAAGTAGGCGTTTGTTAAAGGAATGATTAGACAAGAAACTAAGCTGTTGGCAAAAATATATATTTGTGACATAGGAACAATTTGTGGCTTACCCTACATAGAGTCATAGAGATGTACAACATGGAAACAGACCCTTTGGTCCAACCCATCCATGCCGAACAGATATTCTAAATGAATCTAATCCCATTTGCCAGCACTTGGCCCATATCCCTCTAAACCCTTCATGTGCACATAGACAAAGACAAAGAAGCAACTGATATTTTAAAATGTCAGTAGGTGAAGGATGGTATTGACTGATAAGCTGAGGTACTTTTCTACATGAGTGCTAGGAATCAACTTTTAGGTTTATACCAGCAACATCATGAGCTGGTGATGAGCATAAACATTTTGCAATGATAGCTAGATAGGAGTGCTATTATTCATTGTGAGTAAGGTGCATTAACCGAGAGGGCAGATAAAACCACTTTTGAGAAAAGACTTGTTCTAATCTAGAATCTAATTAGGCCTGGTGGACTCTACAAGCGGCTTATGCTGTCTCTGAAGAGATTTGAAAATCCTCTTTGTGACTGTGAACCCTGTAATAGGACATAGCCTCAATACAGGCATGGGGATTGAGATGTAATATAATTCTATGATGATCATGTCAAATGCAAGCGGAATACAAATTTTGTGTCATCTTTGAATCAACATAACTGTGGTGTGTTGCCAGCTCATTGAGCTTGGTTGAATGTGTGAGTAGGGGACACAAAATTGTGAGGGCTGGCATGAGTTAAAGCTAGATTGACCTTCTTAAAGCCAGCCTGCACTTTTTGAAAGAAAAATGTACTTTAGCTGGACAGGTGCAATAATTATTGTAAGATTCATTTTGATTTAAAGAGCATACAGTCATGACACAACATGGGATTGAGTGGAGTTCTGACACTGCATTAGAAGCCCTGATTAAGGAGGTGGGCAGGAGGAGAGATGGCATCTATCCACATGAGGCTTTGTCACAACAATGAGCGCCAATACCCATGAAATTTGAGGCCATGGTCAAGCCCCAAAGCTTACATTTTGGCCAAAACCTCAAGGGGCTCAAATCAGGATCAGCAAGTACATTTTCAAATGCTACACCTCATCAACTGTATTGTGAGCGTCTCAAGAAGCTCAATGTATCCCAGCCTAATCGCCCAGCTATCAATAAACTGTATCAATCACAATTCCTGATTGCCAGATAATAGAACACAGTTCCTGAGAAGGGGGATTAGCAGAGACTGTTCAGGGAGCAATCCTGCTTGCTGAAGTGAAGAATGGAATCTTATCATTGATGAAAATAATCAAGCGGATTTGAACTGCCAATTGGTTACTTTTCAATGAAGCTCAACACCAACCACAGAAAATACTCTCTGATTGAAAAGGAATTATTGAGTTTGATATTGGCCTTAGAACATTTCAATGTTTACGTCATAAACAATGTGTCGAAGATTGTTGTGTACACAGATCACAATCCCCTTACATTCTTGGAACGATTTAAAGGCAAGAAGATGAGACTATTTCATTGGAGTCTTACGTAACAGACTTTTAATTTACAAATCGTACATATTGCAGATTGTAAGATATGATAGCAGATGCGTTATCACGGATTTAATGGAAAAAAATACAGATAAGATTGAATAGATGCCTATTTATATGTTACACACACAAAGGAATCTCGATTATCCGAATATTAATTATCTGAATTTCAGATTATCCGAAGAAGATCTCAAGGTCTCAATAGAAACATTACATCAAAGAGGTGTTTCAACACTGATCGCATCTTTTGTTTACCCAGCTTCCTGAAATGCTGCTGAAAACAGTCCTGGATATCAATGGGAGCCCAGGCATTGTCACCACATGACTGACCAACTGCCACTCTCTCTCCCCACACTTTCTCTGGAGTTCTACACAGGGATATACCCTAAGCCCCCCTTCCCTACATAATCTCTCCAACATTGTCCTGTACAGGGTAGAGGTAGAACCTGCCAAAAAGTTGCAGTAAAACCTGCCCTGGAGAGGGGTTGGGGGTTGAAGTGGGGGGGCAGGTGGGGCAGCCGGGTCAGACGGAAGCTGGGGCTGTGGTTGGTGGGTGGGGGGGCGAATAGGGAGGCGGACGGGGGGTGAGGATGGAATGGGCCTCATTGGGGCGGGGGCAGACGGGGCAAAGTTGGGGCAGGCGGACAAAGGGCATGGATGGATTGGGTTGGAGGGCAGACGGCGGACAGCTGGGGGGGGCAGGGTCTCATGCGCAGAGTGCTGCTTCCTAGTCTCCTGAACAGGGAGTATGTGTGTGTGCACTGAAGTTAATATAACTTAGATTCGGAGTGGGACCATTCGGCGCAGCCATTTTGGCACGGCCTGTTTGGCGCAGCCCATTTTGCCGCAGACCCATTTAGGCACAGAACTATTTTGGTGCAAATATATGGTTTCCAATAGTTTGTAGTTATTATTAAAATAAAATATAACCCATTAAAATGCCATCGACAATTTTGTTGTCAAAACGTGGAATGGAAAAGTGATCATACGACGGCTATATATATGTATTTAATAGATATGCTGCTGATAAGGTAACAAAGTTTTGGAGATATGAGAGGAAGGACATTTGTAAATCTCAAATTCATGTTATAAATGGTGACCTAGTGAAACAAATTAATGAACATTCGCATGCAGCTTTTGCATCTAAGGTGGAAAGAGATACCGTCATTTCAAAGATAAAAGTACGAGCTGCTGAAACTGCAGAGGGAAGTTTACAAGTGGTTAACGAATGCCTCGAAAATATGTCAGAAGCTTGCCAAGGAACGATGCCTAACAACAGAGCACTGAAGAAAATGGTTCGTAGGACAAGGAAAGAAATTGCTGCTTACCCAGTAAATCCAAGAAATTTAGAAGAACTTGTAATTCCAGATAGCTTTAAAACATATTCTGTTAAAGAATATAATGAAGAACAATTTTTACTAGCTGACAGCGGTAGCACCACCTGCAGAATTCTTACATTTGGAAGGAAAAGGAATGCCGAGTTTCTGAAACAATCAAAAAAATTATATGTTGATGAAACATTCAAAATTTCCCCACCTCTATTTTCACAAGTTTATGTTATTTTAGGGGAAATACATGAAGGTGTGTTCCCACTGTTGTTTGCTTTACTCCCAAATAAGTTACGAACAACATATGATAAATTATTTGAAATGGTTCTGTAAATACAGCCTGAATGCCGCCCTGACATTATCAACTGTGACTTTGAACTTGCAAATTTCAAAAGTTTACAGCAGCATTTTCCTTCTACAGAAATCCGGGGATTTTTTTTTCACCTGGCTCAAAATATAAGAAAACATCCTGCCAGTTTGGGACACTTGAGTAGGTATAACATTGACTCGGAGTTTTCTTTGAGAGCTAAAATGATAATTGGTCTTGCGTTTATTCCGATTGAAAACATTGATGAAGCTATTGCACATTTGGCTGATGCGCTTCCAGATGAACTGCAACCGCTGCTGGACTGGTTCGAGGATAACTATGTAGGTCGAAGATTACGCAGAGGAAATGGTAGGCATCCATTGCTTTTTCCAGTTGGAATTTAGCATAGCCAATTCACCTGACCTGCACATCTTTGGATTGTGGGAGGAAACCCACACTTTCATGGGGAGAATGTGCAAACTCTACACATACAGTTGCCTAGGCTGGAATTGAACCTGGCTGCTTGGCGCTGTGAGCCATTGTGCCACCCCAGTTGAATTCAATTATTAAATTCAATAAATATCTGGAATTAAGAGTGTAACAATGTCTATTCATTACCGATTGTTGGAAAAACACGTCTGATTCACCAATGTCTTTTAGGGAAGGAAATCTTCCATCCTTACGTAGTGTGGCCTACATGTGACTCCAGACCCACAGCAATGTAGTTGACTCTTAACCGCCCTCTGGACAATTACAGATGGACAATAAATGCTGGCTAAGCCAATGACACCCTCATCTCATAAATGAATAAAACCAAATTGCATATATAATATTTTAAAGTCCCAGTGTGATATAGCAATGTTAGTTTTTTCGGTTTCCATTGCATTTTTAACAGCAAAGAAAACTTAATGGCTAATGCATTCTAGAAAAGCAACAAAATACTTGAATTTTATATTGTGCCTTTACTTCAATAAAGCCACTGAGGCATTTCAAAGTATTTTTCCAAATAGAATTCAACACTGAGTTACGTAGGCGATTTAGGGAAGACAATTCAAATTTGTGAATGAAATAGTTTGAGGAGTATATTAAAGAAGGGGTAGGATTTTGAGAGGAGAGAATATTAGAGCTCCCTTGGTGAAGTGATTAAAAGCGAGTTATACACAAAATCAGGAAATGGAGACATGCAATTATCTAAGCGATCGGTGGGCCTGGAGGAAATTGGAAAGGTCACTCTTGGGGAGTGTTTCAAAAGCATAAGAATTTAAAAATCAAGGCATTATTTTATTGAGGGCCAACCAGGGAGCACAGGAATATCACTGAGTGAGACTTTTCAGAGTCAGGCAACAGGCAGCAGAATTCTGAATGTCTGTAAAAAGTTGGAGCATTGGAGACCAATCAGAAGGAGTTGGTATTGTCAAATCGTCAGGAGGGAAAGATGTGGCTAAGGGTTTAAGGGAACATGAATTATGATATAGAGGTGGAAATAGATTATCTTAGTGATGATGCAGATATGCAGTCAGAAATAGTTTTCAGGATTAATGTGACAGAGGCCCAGGGTGTTTCTGATATGGAGCAAGTCTTCAGGTATTGGGGCCCTTACGGGGTCCCAAGGCTGCATGGGTCATTAGTGGCCAGTTGAAAGGCAGTCTCTAGAATGACCTCCCAGTGGACGACAGTGGATTGGTTCTCCACACTGCCAGTCCAATCATAGCAAAGCCACAGGTACTGCAGGTGGAAGTGGCCTCTGCTGACACTGCAAAAATGATCAGGGATCACTGAGGTGTAATAAGATTCATTTACATCATTAGGATGCAACTGATATCTGACTCTGACATCAATAGGAAAGAAGAGTTGCATGAATCTATAGAGGGAGAGGTTTTAGACATTACACTAGCAAGGTATATTTAATAACCTACAAATGGACAGCTATAGAGGCATGTTATTTTACATAAGGAGGTGAAGGGTCTTATTTAGAGGTAAGGAGTGAGCTGCCTCATGAAGTGTTGTGTGCAGATCTCCGCAGCAATGAGACACTTCAGACCAGTATCTAAGTATTGACTTAAAGCACAAGAGAAAGTTGATATTTCCATTCTGAGGCTTCTTTGACAAAAGGTTAGAATCATAGAAACCCTGCAGTGCAGCAAAAGGCTATTTAACTCATTGACTAATCCTCCGAAGAGCATCCTACCCACATCTATCCCCCACCCATAACCCATATTTATCACAGTTAATTCACCTAGCCTGCTCATCCCTAGACACTCTGGCACAAATTATCATGGCCAACCCATTTAACCTGCACATCTTTGGATAGTAGGAAGAAACTGGAGCATCTGGCAGAAAGCTACCCAGACAAGGGGAGAACATGCAAACTCCATGTAGACAGTCTCCCAAAGCTGGAATTGAACCTAAGTCCCTGGCACTGACAGGCAGCAATGCTAACCATTGTGCCATCCAGAAATTTATTTCTAAAAAGAAAGGCCCTGCGTGCAACAGTAGTAGACTCGCCAACTTTAAGGGCATTTAAATGGTCATTGGATAAACATACGGATGAAAATGGAATAGTGTAGGTTAGTTGGGCATCAGATTGGTTCCACAGGTTGGTGCAACACCGAGGGCCAAAGGGCCTGTACTGTTCTATGCTCTATGTTCCATAATTGGAGGGGTGACACTTCTGCGTTGGCCTCAGTTCTGCAGCAGTGACCATTGTAACCGGGAAATCTCCTGCGAATTCTGAGACTTCCAGAAAAGTAGGCTTTCTTGCACCTTCCATCCGTCCTGAAAATTCAGGAAACAAATGGGAGGTTGCTTTCATGAAGCAACCTGGCAACCTGGTATATAGCAGAGATTGGGCAGAGGACAGGGGGAGGTCAGTTGTGACAAAATTCCAGTAGCCTGAGAAAATGGCTATCTACTGGTCCTTTAAACTGTGTATATTTACTGCCTTCCTCTGGCTGGCAGTGAGCAGAGGAAACAGCATGCTTGCAGAGCCACTTTCCTGACGTAGCTATTTTCTGGTTTTCCAGCCTCCTAGCCTACCACTGATCAGAACAATCCACGTTGGGACCACTGTTGGTTGTGATATACATAATCCACGTTGTGACCCACTGTTGGTTTAGATATACATAATCCGTGTTGATTGTGATATAAATGATATGGGGGATGGGAAATGTGGTCTGATTACCAAGTTTTCAGATGACACTAAGATTGGTGGAGTAGCAGATAGTGAAGGGGACTGTCAGAGATTACAACAGAATATAGATAGATTGCAGCGTTAGAACATAGAACATAGAATATTACAACGCAGTACAGGCTCTTTGGCCCTCGATGTTGTGCCAACCTATGGAACCAATTTGAAGCCCATCTAACCTACACTATTCCATTTTCATCCATATGTTTATCCAATGACCATTTAAATGTCCTTAAAGTTGGTGAGTCTACTACTGTTGCAGGTGAGGTGTTCCACGCCCCTACTGCTCTCTGAGTAAAGAAACCACCTCTGACATCTGTCCTATATCTATCACTCCTCATTTTAAAGCTATGTCCCCACGTGTTAGCCATCACCATCCAACGACAAAGGCTCTCCCTGCCAACCTATCTAACCCGCTGATTATCGTATACGTCTCAATTAAGTCACCTCTCAACCTTCTTTTCCCTAATGAAAACAGCCTCAAGTCCCTCAGCCTTTCCTAATAAGATCTTCTCTCCATATCAGGCAACAGACCTTGTGGCTCCAAACTCAATCCCTCTACCAATAAAAGCAATATGCCTTCTTAACAAATCTATCAACCTAGGTGGCAACTTTCAGGGATCTATGTACATGAATACCAAGATCTGTCTGCTCATCTACACTGCCAAGAATCTTACCATTAGCCCAGTAGCCTTCATTCCTGTTACTCCTTCCAAAATGAATCACCTCATACTTGTCCACATTAACCTCCATTTGCCACCTCTCAGCCCAGCTCTGCAGCTTATCTATGTCCCTCTGTAACCTGCAACATCCTTTGGCACTATCCATCAACCTTAGTGTCATCCGCAAATGTACTAATCCATCTTTCTACACCTTCATTCAGATCATTTATAAAAATGACAAAACAGCAGTGGACCCAAAATGGATCCTTGTGGTATACCACTAGTAAATGAACTCCAGGATAAACATTTCCCATCAACCACCATCCTCTGTCTTCTTTCAGCTAGCCAATTTCTGTGGTAAATCCTTCTCAAATTTGGTTGTCTGCAGAAATTTCATCACCATCACCACTTGGTGCAAGGCAGCTGCAAGCTGAGATTCTTACCAATGGATCCACCATATATCCAACTACATATGTGCGCAAATTGGTGTTAAGCAAAGTTGTGTAAATGTACCAACGATTTTCCCCTTCTTCCGCTGCAACCCTCTACCCGACATCCATGCGTTTTCACCCTGGTATGTTTAATTGACTGGATCAGCAGGTTCAACCTCCATTAGCTCCTGTCTAAAACCAAGACCACCCCAATCTCTGTTGCTGAATTGCAGCATGGAGGTAACACATGTGTGCGCACACACCCAGAGGCGTAGTTCCAAACAATAGTTGATGCATATGTGGAATGGGTCTTAGATTAAACATTTAGAAGGCAAAAGTACTCTTCCAGCCTGCTCCCATTCTGTAACACTGTTGCCTCTCTATCCAGATGCACACTCCCAGCCACTGAACAATATGGATTAACTCTTGTACTTTGGGAGCCTCCTCTCAGAGACAACACTCATTGAAAAGCAATTCTGCATCATCTGCAGTCTGCCAGCACAGCCTTTGGTCATCTGAGGAACACAGTATTAGATTAAAAGATCTCAAATTCAATACCAAGCTCATGGACTGCAATGCCATATGAATTTGAGACATGAGTAATGTACATGGGTAATGTAATGCTCAGTTTCAGTTATGCCAGGGTGACTTAGTTCCTGACATCACTATACTTTGGTTCAAATAGGAACAAAACACCTGAACTCCAGAGGTGAGGTGAGAGTGGCTATCCTTGATATCAAAGCAGTATTTGACCAAGAACAGCATTAAGAAGCCCCAGCAAAACCTGAATTAAAGTTAATCAGGCAAAACTCTTTGTCAGTTGGAGTCAGACCCAGTACAATGGAAAATGGTTGTGGTTTACTCATTGCATCTCTGCAGAGATTGCTCAGGGTAAAGTCCAATCCCTAAAGAAATATCACCAGCAGTGCAGGATTAGTGCTCTAATACAAGTGTCTTCTCTCAGGCTAACATCCCCAGGGGTGAGGCAATTGTTATGACCAATCAGCTGTGTTGAGCAGGCCGCAGCATGCACATTTCTGGTGAATGATCCAGCTTTTTCCCCTTTAAGTTCCTGAACAATAAGATGTCAGTTTTAGATCATAGAGATCTCCAGTACAGAACAAGGCCCCTCAGCCTAATGTGCCGCAATCAAAAACAATCACCCAATCACCTCAGTCCCACCACCAGCACCTGGCCCACAGCCCGCATACCCTGGGATCGCAAGTGCACATCCAAACACCTCCCAAATGCTAGGTGAGTCCCTACCTGTACCACCCCCACGGGCAGCGAGCCCCAGACTCCCACCATCACCCCACATCTCCTGTAAACCCCCTACCCCCTACCCCACATTCCCTACCTTCACTCAATTTGATTCACTCCACATTATATCAAGAAATGGCTGATGGCACCAGATACTGAAAAGACTGTGGGTTTGTCTACATTTTGTTAATAATAATGAAGACATCTGCTTCAGAACTATTTGTGCTTATAGTCAAATGGTTTTAATGCAGTTACAACACTGGCAATGTGGAAAATTGCCCAGTGTAATGCAGTACAAAGCCAACCTGGTCAACTTGTGCCCTCCTGGTCCACTTCCAATCATTTAAAATGAGATGGAATAATTTAATGCTCAGTTTCAGTTATGCCAGGGTGACTTAGTTCCTGACATCACTATACTTTGGTTCAAATAGGAACAAAACACCTGAACTCCAGAGGTGAGGTGAGAGTGGCTATCCTTGATATCAAAGCAGTATTTGACCAAGAACAGCATTAAGAAGCCCTAGCAAAACCTGAATCAAAGTTAATCAGGCAAAACTCTTTGCCAGTTGGAGTCAGACCCAGTACAATGGAAAATGGTTGTGGTTTACTCATTGCATCTCTGCAGAGATTGCTCAGGGTAAAGTCCAAGGCCCATGTATATTCTGCAGTTTATCAATTGCCTTACCTTTACCATAACATCTGAAGAAGTGACATTTGCTAATGATTGCATTATGTTCAGTACTATTTGTGAAATCTCAGCTACTGTATTAGCCTGTGTCCAAATGGATCAAGACCTGGACATCATCAAAGTTTACGTTGATAAGTCGCAAGTATCATTTGCATCATGCAAGTACCAAGTAATGGCTACCTCACAAAAATAGGGAATTAAATGATCTCCACTTGACATTCAATAGTATTACCATTGCATCAACATCCGAGTGCTTACCATTGACCTGGAACTAAACTGTACCAGCCATATAAGTACTGCAGTGACAAGTTCGAAAGCTGAGAATTCTGCAGTGAGTAACTCACACAATTACTTCTCAAATCCTGTCCAGCACCTACCAGGATTGTGATAGAATACTGCCCACTTGCCTAGAGGAATGGAGCTCCAACAACACTCAGGAAGAAGATTGCAGGTCCCGAGGTCCTGCACCTCCCAGGACGACCTCTCCGCCCCCACCCCCTCTCAGGTCTATCACCCTCACCCTCACCTCCTTCCACCTATCGTATTCCCAGCATCCCTCCCCCAAATTCCCTCCCCCCTACCTTTTATCTCAGCCCACTTGGCACATCAGCCTCATTCCTGAAGAAGGGCTTATGCCCGAAACATTGATTCTCCTGCTCCTCGGATGCTGCCTGGCCTGCTGTGTTTTTCCAGCACCACACTTTTCTACTCTGGTCTCCAGCATCTGCAATCCTCACTTTCTCCCATAAGACATAGGAGTAGAAATAAGCCATTCAGCCCACCGAGTCTATTCCACCACTCATCGGGACCTCATGAGGAGGTATCTAAATTGCATGATGAAGGTTTAACAAAAGTAATTAGTACTAAAAACTGCACAAACTAATTCAGGCAGACAGATAATCCCAAGTAATAAGGATAATGGTGTCAAAACAAGGTAGTTGTGTTTCACATAATACAATATGATGGGGTTACATGTAACACAACGTGAACCCATGATCATGATTGAGGCCATCCTCATGAGTGCTGAATTTGGCTATTAGTTTCTGCTTGCCGACTCTGCATTGTTGTGTATCTCGAGGACCACCTTGGGGGATGCTGACCCAAAAATCAGAGGCTGAATGTCCTTGACTGCTGAAGTGTTCCCCAACCGGGAGGGTCCACTCCTGCTTGGTGATTGTTGCGCAGTATCTGTTCACTTGTTGTCATAGTGTTGGCATGGTCTTGACAATATACCGCACCTTGGGGCATCCTTACCTACAGTGTATGAGGTAGACAATTGGCTGAGTCGCATGAGAACATACCATGTCCCTGTTGGGTGATGTTCACACCGTGTCAATAATCTGATGCATCTCGCAGAAGTTGCTGTGGCAGAATTGTATGCTGCTGTAATTGGTGTTCTCCTGAAAGCTGGGCAGTTTGCTACGAATGATGGTCCTTTTGAGGTTAGGTGGCTGTTAGAAGGTAAGTAGTGGAAATATAGGGATGGCCTTGGGAGGTGTTGTGATCATTGATGACATGCTGAAGGCTGGGAAGAACATGATGTAGTTTCTCCTCTCTTTGGAAGTACTGAACAATGAAATGTACTCTGTCAGTCATGTCCTGTGTCTACATTTTGAGGAGATCATTGCGGTTTTTCACAATAGCATGTCAGAACTGTTGATCAATGTCATATCCCATTCTTCTGAAGGCATCTTTCAGGTGCGAGTTGCTTTCCTCCTCATCTGAACAGATCATGTGTATACACAGGGCTTGCTGTAAGGGATGGCTTCTTTAACATGTTTAGTGTGGAAGCTGAAGAAGTGATGCTTTGTAAGGTTATCTGTGAGCTTAGGGCAAAGTGAAGTACTGAGATATCCATTGTTGGTGAAGTTGTGAAGTTCAAGAATGGAACCAATTCTGAAGAGTGCAC
Organism: Chiloscyllium plagiosum; assembly: GCF_004010195.1. NCBI lineage: Eukaryota > Metazoa > Chordata > Chondrichthyes > Orectolobiformes > Hemiscylliidae > Chiloscyllium > Chiloscyllium plagiosum. The sequence continues at coordinate 62,510,487 of NC_057723.1, read as the reverse complement.
TTTTGAGTATAGTCACATACTGTAGTAATGTGGCAATGAATTTTCAAGGAGAAAAATTCCACTAACATTGTTGAGATGTATCACTTGATAATTTATTTGATAGTGATATTACAAATATTGATCAAACACTGGGTAGTAATTGCCTGTTTTCTTCATGTAGTATATCAGAGGGACATTTGGAATCTTGGTTTAACATCTCAATAAACAGATTGCACCACCAACTTTGACAACTTAAAGTAGAGCTTGGAATCATGTCTTCCTGACTCAAATGCTTAAGTAAGGCTGTGATGAATAGTATTAGATTAGATTCCCTACAGTATGGAAACAGCCCTTCGGCCCAACAAATCCACACCAACTCTCCAAAGAGTAACCCACTCAGACCCATTTCCCTCTTATTAATGCACCTAACACTATGGGAAATTTAGCCTGGCTAATTCACCTAACCTGAACATCTTTTGATTGTGGGAGGAAACCAGAGCACCCAGAGGAAGCCCACGCAGACACGGGGAGAATGTGCAAACTCGACACAGCCAGTCGCCCGAGGCTAGAATCGAACCCAGGGCCCTGGTGCTGCTAGGAAGCAGTGCTAACCACTGAGCTACCGTGCCGCCAAATTATTGTTTAAAAATTCATCTGTGATCTTCAAGACTGTACTCTTTTAATTCATACACAAATGAAAGCATATAAGTTAAGTTGTGGAAATTTATGGAATGAATGCTAACACACATCAGATTTCTCTGGCGCCCATCTTAGCAGATACGTTAAGTTCTTTAAAATAAATAAGTTATCTGTTAAAACAGCAGGCTGTGAATTTGCTCAAACCCATTAAATTTTCATAGAATTATTTTTGCTGTATTTTTTCCAAGCTTATAGGGAATGGTATCAATTTAAAATATGAAAATTATTCATGATGTTCCATTTTCCATTTTGAACAATTTGATGTTTTATGAAAATCGAAAGTGTTATTTCTCAAAGGACAAATGGCACATCATAGCAGATTAATTCCTAATTTGCTGGATTAATGATGCAACCTTTTCATTAGAACAATGCATTTAACAATGAATGTTCAAATGATTACTTACAACTTTTTATTGTCATCAACTCCAGTATAGGCAAGCCAAGAAGCAAATGCATGATTCAGCCATTGACTCAGTCATAGTTCCAGCACAAAAGGAGGCCATTCAGTCTCTTGTGTTCATGCTGGCTGACTGCAAATATTATTAACTGTGATTGCTGATTCCACTGGATTGTTGGAACATTTTCATTTCCCAAATGTCACAGCAACAATTGGCAATAGTCAGACAGCTGGCTGACTGCAAAAGCAGTTCAGTTAATTCCCACTGCCCCAACTTTCTTTTTAAACAAATTGTTTCTTCACTTGCTAATCCAATTCACTTTTGAATGCTGGGAGGGAATCTATTGTTATGACACTCCTGAACAATGCATCCTAATGACTGACTGAGTGAAAATTTGATTTTTTCATCATTCCATTCTTTTTTTAAATCACCTTAAATTGGTCTTATTGTCAGTAGTTCTGCCAGTGGGAACATCCTATTCATTCTGTCCTCATGATTTTGCAGAGCTTAATTATGTCTACTAATGATCTTCCTTTCTTTGATGAAAACATGCTCAGCTTCACCATTTTTTAAAATGTAGCTGAACATCCTCTGACATAGAAATATTCCTGTAATATTTTTCTGTGTTTACCCTAAACCCTTACTAAAATGTGGTATAAGGATTGACATAATATTTAAATTGAGGCCAAAAGTGTTTTCTAAATGTTAATCATAACTTCCTTGCTTTAGTAGCTGCATTTGGAAAACACCAGAACCTGTATATCTTATTAACTGCTTTCTCAACCTGCCCTGCCATCTTCAATATTTTATTCATATATACTACAAGGTTTCTCTGTTCCTGCATCCCTTTAGAATTGAACTTTTTGGTAAGAGTCATAAAGAGGTATAGCATGGAAACAGACCCTTCAGTCCAACTCGTCCATGCTGACCAGAAATTTTAAATTAATCTAGTCCCATTTTCCAGCATTTGGCCCCTAATATTCATGGACCCATCCAGCTGCCTTTTAAACAATATAATTGTATAAGCCTTCTCCACCTCCTCTGGCAGCTTATTCCATACATGCATCATCCTCTGTATGAAAACGTTGCCCCTGAGGTCCCTTTTAAATCTTTCCCCTTTTACCTTCAAACCTGTGCCCTCTTGTTTTGGACTCCCCTACCCTGGGGAAAAGACCTTAGCTGTTCATCCTATCTATGCCCTTCATGATTTTATAAACTTTTATAAGGTCACAGGTCAACCTCAGACACTCTAGGAAAAATAACCTTAGCCTATTCAGCCTCTCCCTATAACTCAAAACCGCTAACCCCTTCAACCCCAGAAACATCCTATTAAATCTTTTCTGAAGCTTCAAGTTTCAAGTTTCACAACATCCTTCTTATGGCAAGGAGACAGAATTGGATGCAGTATTCCAAAAGTGGCCTAACCAATGTCCTGTACAGCCACAAAAACAGCTCCCAACTCCTATACTCAGTGCACTGACCAATAAAGGCCAGCAAATCTAACAACTTCTTCACTATGCTATGTACCGGTGACTTCATTTTCAAGGAATAATGAACCCATAAGATCTCTTTATTCAGCAACACTCCCCAGAACTTACCATTAAGTGTATATATCCTGCTCTGATTTAACTTACCAAAATGCAGCACCTCACGGTTATCTAAATTAAACTCCACCTGCCACTTCTTGGCCTATCAGCCCAACTGTACTCTGAGATAATCTTCTTGGCTTTCTATTACACTACCAGGTTTGGTATCATCTGCAAATCTTTGAGCAATACTGCCAATATTCACATTCAAATTGTTTATATAAATGACAAAAACTAGTGGACCCAGCATTGATCATTGTGGCACACCATTGGTCATAGGCCTCCAGTCTATACAATCTCCTATCTTCAAGCCAGTTCTGAATAACCCATTCATTTCTAAATATAAATAGATCCTATCCCTCAGTACCTTCTCCAGCAACATTCCCACCACTGACGTCAGGCTCACTGGTCTGTACTTACTGGAATATCCCTACTACCCTTCTTGTACAGGGGGACAACATGAGCAACCCTCCAGTCCTCCGGCACCTCAACTGTATTTAAGGATGCCACAAAGATATCTGTCAGGGCCCCAGCTATTTCCTCTCTCACCTCCAACAGCAACCTGGCATAAATCCCATCCGGTCCTGGGGATTTATCAACCTTAATAACGTTTAGCCTACCCAACACATCTTCCCTATTTATGTCAATGTGATCCAGACGAATCAAACTTCTATCTCTAATCTCAACATTCATCATGTTCCTCTCCTCAGTGAACACTGATGCAAAGTAATCATTCAGAATCTCACCCATTCTCTCAGGCTCGACACACAGCCTTCCTTTGTTATCCTTTAGTGGACCAATCCTTTCTCTAGTTACCCACTTACTTCTTATATAAGAATAAAATGTTTGGGATTTTCCTTAATTCTGCTCGCTAAAGCTATTTCATGACCCCTTTTAGCAAGCTTGATTCCTCGTTTAAGTCTTGTCCTACTCTTCCAATATTCTTCCAGGGCCCGTTCTGTTCTTAACTGCCTATACCTTATGTATGCTTCCTTTTTCCTCTTGGCTAGTCATACAATTTCTCCTGTCATCCACGGTTCACGAATCTTGCCCTTCATATCCTTTGCCTTCAACGGGGCATGCCTATCCTGCACTATCTTTAACCTATCTTTGAAAGCCTCCCACATCTCAAATCTGGGCTTCCCTTCAAATAGATGTGTCCACTCCACATTTCCGAGCTCACCACCTTTGAGGTCCTCCTCTTTAACATCTCTCCTAGCTCCCTGAACTCTTTTTCAGGACCTCATCTCGTTTTCTACTTATATCATTGGTGCACGTGTTTAGCCACTGCCCAAATATAAATTAAGCCCTTACCTTCCCGGCAGCCCTCGCTGCACCACTCCTTCTCTCCTTGCCACTCTGTCAAAATGGAGGCCCGACTCCCGAGGTAAGTCCGTTTTTAAGTGGGAAATCTTACCCTTCCCGGCAGCCCTCGCTTCACTCCACCTTCTCTCCTCGCCGCTCTGTTACTAGCTATTCCCAAACAAAACAAGATTCTAATAGTATGCAGTTCCAATAAATACATGTCTGACTCAAATAACAAAATAGAATTTAGTCTCTCAAAATTATAGCCAGGTTACACGTCTTCCGAAATGTTCTGTGCCTTCCTCCATTGAGTCTTCTGTCAGGACCACTTCCTCTGATTCTGTCAGGAATACCTTTTCCTCCTATTCTTCATCATTGGTACCATTATTATTTAGATGGAACTTTCTCTAATTCATAGGTGACTGTGAGAGCCAATTTCGCTCTTGAGAACTGAGGGCTGTTAGCTTTGGCAGATGGCAGTTAGCTGTCTGGGTCTTTTTTCAATTGCCCTCTTCATTTATATAATTAATGACCTATCAATATTTCTTATAATAGGATTGGTTGTACGTTGTCAAAGCCATCAGGTGTAAATTTAACAGATTTTTGGTATCTAAGGTCCTGGTTCAAATTGATTGGCTGAATTCAAAAGACTTGTCTTGGTACAAACTGCTTGACCTGCTAACTATGGCCTTTCAATACAAATGTTTCAATTTGGGTGCACTATGTACTTGCAAACTTCACAGACATCCATTTTAAGTCTCTAAGCACAGAAAAAGAAACATCTTTTAAAGGGACTACACAATGCTTTCCTCCATAGAATTTTACAATTTTACAAATACCAAATTCTAACTTCTTCCTTCCAAATTTACAATTACTCTATCCAACTTTGCAACAGCAGTCGAACAATCACTGTTGTAACTTCTGCAGAATAGTTGAGATTCTGTCATTCTGATGCCTTTCGAACATGATTAAATTCCAGTATTCAGAAAGAGAGAGTGCTTTGTTTTCCTGCAAGAATGGCTTTCTACTGAAATCGACTGGATAGTCAGCCTTTCCTCAGTGTCTGTTCATGTTAAGTCTCTCCTCATTTGAAGATTCATGATAATTAACATGCGGGACATTCTTCAATAGGTCTTTGCCAGATAGTCACTGAATTTTAATTTTAATGTTTTTCTGTAACAATCAAAAATGACATTACTTTGGGGTTCTCATCAATCTTCATAACAATTGAAATGATCAATGCTCTTAGAGACTTTGAGAAGGGCCAGAGATTAGGCTTCACTCCTTTGAAATTCCAAGCTGTTCTGCACACAATTGCATTATGACTTGATCATGGTGAGTGGGGCTTATGGCACTTGTCAGTAAAAACCTTTTCAGAACCATGTGCAACAATGGGCGTAACAATCAGTCTCACTGATTGAAGCCAGACAGGTACTTTCTGGTTTAATCAATATTCTGAGGAGATTGTAATGATTTATTTTTAAATTAATGTTAATTTGGTTCTCTATTTTAAATTGAACAACACCTGTTTCCTGGGTTAGGGAAACTAACTAGAGGAGATGGAGGCCAGTTGGAGTAACAGTTATTTGAGTATTTAAATTTGTTCTTGTCTCATCAGAATAAAACCTCACTTATTGCAGTGCTGCCTGGAATATTTAGCAGCATGCATGGATACAGCTTTCTTCAATCACAGAGAACTTTAAACTGACAATATGAGGATGAGAGGAGGTGCTGGTTTTGGAGTGGGGTGGACAAAGTTAAAAATCACACAACATCAGGTTATAGTCCAGCAGGTAGTACTAGCTTTTAGAGCGCTGCTCCTTATCAGGTAGCTAGTGACTAGCTACCTGATGAAGAAACAACACTCTGAAAGTCAATACGTCCAAATAAACCTGTTGGACTCTCACCGGGTGTTGTGTGAATTTTAAATATGAGGATGGGAAGTGGCTGGGATGGCAAGATAAAAGCTGACAGCTGCCAAAGGAGAGAAGTGCTGAGAACTGAAACATACAGGAGGGATATCCATGGATCCATTTCTGGCTGTATTATTGTTTGATTTACATATAGGAGCAGATTCAGAGTTGTAGGAGGCAGTAACCAGGTCACAGAAAGAAGCTCAGCTTCCTTGATATCTCTGAATTGTTTCTGGAGGAGTCATGCTAGGTGGGGGTAGACATCTGCAGTACCCTGTAAGAATTCTTGCTCTCAGCTGGAGCTGGAGCTGGAGGCCATGCAGTACCAATGATTGTGAAAGGAATATTTCTTTTTGTGCCATAGGTGTGGAACCACAAGAAGAAGCTCATGTAGGTTTGGGTATTCAATGCTGTTTTGACTGTCATCTTTAGTCTCTAGCAGTTGGTTGTGGAGCATAGTTCTCTAATTGCCTAGAATATGTAACTCAGAACTGAAAAGAATCAGCCATGAACATAATGAATGGTAGAACAGACTCAAGTGGCTAGATGTCTATCCCCACCTAGCATGACTCCTCCAGAAACAATTCAGAGATATCAAGGAAGCTGAGCTTCTTTCTGTGACCTGGTTACTGCCTCCTACAACTCTGAATCTACTCCTCCTATTTTATATTTCTAGGTACTGACTGGGAACTGGAGTGCTTTCACAGGATATTGGACAACTGAAAGAGACAATGAAACAGATTTTGTAGTACTCACCAGATAGTCCAAAGACTGTCTTACTGCATCAGCAGACTACACCCAAACTGGAAAAACCTATGCAGTCTAAAGTCTTCACCCAGGCTCCGGGTACAGCAAACCAGAACGAGCGTTGGGACTTCAAAATCACATTCTGAGTGGTGAGCAGAACTCCCGAGGTCCTGAGAATTCGGGTTAAGAGTATACATTTAAACACTGGTTGTTTTCTGTGCATCAGTAAACAGTGTTTAATAGTGGTAATCTCTTTCATAGTGTATTTTTATGTACTAGTATGTTCCTGTGTATTCACTGTATAAACTTCTTAGAATAGTCACCTATTTCTTGTATTATAATTATGCTTTGTACCTTAAATACAAGGTTGCCCTTAAATACCTGTCTACTGTCTCTTCATTCATATCCCCATAAATAAGTCCAGTGTCCAGAACCAGGGGTCTGGGACTGATTTGAACTGCTTAAAGATCAGTAAAATAACTGATTGCAAATCAGAACCCTATACCTACTCCATATTTTCAGAATGGCTTTAGTTCAGATTTCTGGCTATATTATTGTTTGATTTAAAATAGTTGTAAAAAGCAAGTTGCATTTTAAACAGATTTTTAATATACTGTTAAATTTGTTTTTAAGTTTAATATCGGAACCTTAGCATGTATTCAATTTACTGTTTGAAGCATTAAAAAGATTGAGACACCTATATTACATCATTAACATCAGTCACCTGAATTATACTTTTGGAGCATCTGAAAGCTCGATTAAAGAGGTAGATCTTTGCCTTTGCAGAAAAATCATGTAAACTACATATCAAAGAAATGGCAGCGAGGTTTTAGATTAGATTAGATTAGATTAGATTAGATTCCCTACAGTGTGGAAACAGGCCCTTCGGCCCAACCAGTCCACACCGACCCTCCGAAGAGTAACTCGCCCAAACCCATTCCCCTAACTATATGGGCAATTTAGCATCACTAATTCACCTAACTGCACACATTTGGACTGTGGGAGGAAACCGGAGCACCCGAAGGAAATCCACGCAGACACAGGGAGAATGTGCAAATTCCACACAGACAGTCGCCCAAGGCTGGAATCTTTTACTCTCTTGATTTTCATTTACATCTCCATTTACATCAATGGCTCTGGCTCAGTTTATGCAATACCTCAAACTCAAGATCTGCCCTATCTTTATTTTTGCAATATTAAGCAGAATACAAATTGTGAATGACCTTTTAGCTTCACAATTGAGAGGCAAAATTACATTCTGTGAAGCCTTCACTGCTGCCATCACTCACAACTTCTTGGAACCCTTTACATTCTCAGGTTCTACCAAAAATCCACAGAGAGAGAGCAAGCTAACATTTTGGGTATAGATGACTCTACTGCAGAGCTCTGGTGAAAGTGTCATCTCGGCTGAAACGTGAGCTTGCTCTCTTGTCCAGGGATGAAGCCTGACCAGTGTTTCCAGCATTCTCTGTTTTTAGTACAGATTCCACAATCTGCAGTAATTTGTATTAAAAATCATTTATTTCTATGGATAACAACAACCCTTATTTGTTATTGGCTGATGCAGAGCATTTTCTGTGATTATATGTACCATGATTACAGTTTGTTGTATAGGCAATCATAGGCAATCAACACCATTGTTTTCTTCCCCAGGAAAAGCTGTTTCACACCAACATATAGATAAACATGCAGAGCACATGCAATTAGTTTTTGAACATAACAGCATCACCTATTAGCAGGTACGTTAGTAACACTTACAGCACAAAGTGTAAGGTGGGGCAAAAATCCCCATCAGATATTCTGGACTACAACTTGGGACATGAGTTTGTGGAATTATCATTAGCACTAAGATTAGCTGAGCTCTCTGGCTGAGACAGAAGGCATTGTGTAAGTGAGGACTGCAGATGCTGGAAACCAGAGTCCAGATTAGGGTGGTGCTGAGAAAGCACAGCAGGTCAGGCAGCAACTGCTGGGGTAAGGTGGGGGGAGGGGAAATGAGGAAATTGGTGAAGTCTACATTGATGCCCTGGGGTTGATGTGTTCCGAGGCGGAAGATGAGGCATTCTTCCTCCAGCTGTCAGGTGGTGAGGGTGTTTCAGTGGAAGAGGCCCAGGACCTGCATGTCCTTGGCAGAGTGGGAGGGGGAATTGAAATATTGGGCCATGGGATAGTGGGGTTGATTGGTGCCAGAGATGTTCCCTAAAGCGCTCTGCGAGGAGGCGCCTGGTCTTCCCCAATGTAGAGGAGACTGCATCGGGAGCAACAAATACAATAAACGACATTGGTGGATGTGCAGGTGAAACTTTGATGGATGTGGAAGGCTCCTTTGGGGCCTTGGATGGAGATGAGGGAGGAGGTGTGGGTGCAGGTATGGCAATTCCTGCGGTGGCAGGATAAGGTGCCAGGATGAATAGGTGGGTTGTTGGGGTGTGTGATGAAGGGCTTTTGCCCGAAACATCGATTTTTCTGCTCCTCGGATGCTGCCTGAACTGTTGTGCTTTTCCAGCATTACTCGAATCGAGGCATTATGTAAGCCTGGGGACAGTTATCTAGAAGAGTTTGTAAAGGAAAAGGAAGACACCCACAAATACTTCAGGTAAAGACAATGAACACATGCTTATAGAGCAAACAACTGAGATATTCTGGAGCCTACAAACATACAAAACCATTCAACTTTCAATCAGTTTGCATGGACGCAGAAATACCTAACATTCCACACCATTGTATTATATGCATACCTGATGAAGGAGCAACACTCCAAAAGCTAGTGCTTCCAAGTAAACCTGTTGGACTATAACCTGGTGTTATGTGATTTTTAATTGTTTGTCTTGAATCTGAAGGCCTTCACACGACCAGTAAAACTTTATCATATTGTACATCCATCCCAGAGAAATTCTGGATATTCAAAACTATCAGAAACCCATTCGTTTTAATCAGAGAATCATTTGCACCTTATCTAGTAATCAGAAGGCTCATTCAACCCCGAGAAGACGAACTCAGTAATCAAATCTGGGTTTGGCAGGAGAGAGGAGGAACTGACAGTCGGTATAACTGGGTATAACTATGCCTAACGAAGATCGGTTCAGCGAGTGGTTCAGCCAGAGTCGAGAAAATCACCCACAGCCAGTCGCAGTGAATCATAGACTGTAACCATTACAAGGAAAGAAAGAGAGCAAATGATCTTCCCATAAATCTCCATGTACCGACAAGAAGTGGCTGAAGCAATCGGAGAGCCGAGATACTGACTGGGGCATCATCCAGGTTGACAGAGAAATCAGCACTCACGGTACACAGCAGAGCCTGGCTACGGTGAGTGACTATGAATGTATGCAAGTCGAAACCACGTTTCCACTTCAAGGTATCGAGATCCTCTGTCCCAGCTCTGTTAGATAAGGTAAGAAGGGTGTGCTTCAGGGCCAACAGTGCAGTGCACCCCCGGGGAAGGGAAGCAGGATTAGCATTCTTTTTCTCTGTCTCTCTCTCTCTCCCTCCCCTTTCCCCTGTCACCAAGTAATTAACAGCTCTCTGTAATTTTAAACCTGCAGTTGGGACTGCAAGGGTTAACTAGAGTGCTGGTTAGCTGTCAGATAAACCTCACATTGGGGTTTTTGAAATATTCTTTGTTTTCAGTTATTGTATATATTTTCAATTTTGCTTGTTCTAATAAAACTGGAGTTTCCTTTGCCTCTGAAATATCTGTCTTCTGTGTTTTTCACCACACCACATCTCATTACATAAGCCCAGTGTCAGAATGAGGGAGCTGGTGTACAATAAGCCAATCAGCACTTCCTACAGATGCTAAAGATAAAACACCATGTTTTCACATTGTTGTAATGGAAAAATGTTTTTCTACCAAAATCCTACTTGAAGTGGACTAGATGCTGTGATAATTGGCTGTGAGTAAAGAATATTCACAGAAGCCAATGGCTATCCTTCATGTTCCTGACAATTCTGAAAATATCTGTAAACAAAATAGAACAGAACTGAGGTAAATGAAGCACAATATTCAATTTCGATGCAAATTATTTACAAGTGAAGCAAAAGCCTAAACGGACTTCTTCTTTCAATCTCTTTTATTAATATTATTAATATTAAATATTTACTTATATTAATTTAAATTATTGTTACTATGAAGGCAGCAATGATGAAGTGAACTTGTTAACCGTTGTTCTGCTGGAATTATGCTTAACTATATGACTAGCAAGAAAATATAAGAGTAGCTGGAGGGGCCACACAATGGACTTGAATTCTATGGGTTTTAAACCTAATTAAAACTAATATAGACAATTCTGTGTTACAAGTTCTGTGCAACTTTCCAAGAGTGCAGTTGCCAACTGGGAAAGAGAGAACAGGCAATTGAGAAAGGAAGCTGTGTGCCAGTTTCTTGATTGGCAGCAGGTCTTTGCTATTATTAGTAAACTAAAGTGCTGGAACCTGTTTCCTGCACTAACTTATTAATACAACTGAATTTTTTTTAAAATTATCAAACACAAATTTTTGTGCCCAGTTTGTGGGAAAGTTTCCATCGATCACAAAAACTGGCCCATTAGAATGAAAGAAATGATCTTCGGTTTGTGTCTCTCTCACCAACTGACTTAGATATTGGGTTAAATCTACTTTTCTAATGTGTTGAGAAAAAGATTGTGCACATAGGCTGAGATCTTATATCATCCTGCCCATCACACTACAAATGCCGTCACTAATATCTTTGGCAGGACGATGGAACAAATGAATAAAAATCATGTTTACTACTGGTGTTTTTCCCACTTCCTGTTTCTGTGATGAATGCTAAGCTGTGGTAAAAGTGGTTGCAGTACTGGCCACTTATCTGCCAATGACATGATGTGTATATACATACCAACATATTCACCTCAGTTAAAATATGCCAGAGAAGCGCAAGCAACTTCAGGACCATTAATCTCTGCAGGTGTGAGTTTTGATTGAGCCAAACAGTTATTTCAAACGTCTAAAGTGCATTATGAATTCCATCACGTTCAGAGTACAACGAGACAGTGGAGATGAATGTCACAGATATTCAGCTCATGATAACTCACTCATTGGTTTACAGTCAGGTAAGTCACTGAATATTTATTGTATTCAATATCTTTCTTCCAACGTTTATTTATTATATTTTGCTGTATGAAATGGCATGTCTTACTTCATAATCATCACAAGGGTCTTGAATGAAACATTATTCAAAATGAAAAATATGTTTTCTGCAATGACAAAAGTAATGTTTATTTGAGTGTAGATACGTTTACAGTGAAATCCTATTAGATGCTAAGTGTTTTGAATAACTAAGCAAATTTTATGCATGAAGGTAATAAATGTTATATACATCTATGTCACACTTCTAAAGTAAAAGAGAAGAACGCTTATAATGAAATTTGAAATAAAAACATGACATTGTAAATAAACAATGAATCTGTCAGTGTCGGAAATGGGAAAGAACAACACCAGCAACGTGCTTTTAGTAAAATAACGTGAACAAATTTCCCAAAGTTCCTCAGAAGCATTAGCAAAGCAACATTTGACAATCAGTTATGTAAAGTGATGTTAAGGATAAAACATCATGGAATTATGTGCAAATCAACTAGCAAATACAGGAATGAAAAGATACGGCATGATTTGTAAACATCCAGACTTTCTGGCTGATTTCCAACACTTTGTCATTTGCATCACATACATTACATTTCGTTGTGAGATTCCCTGTTACATTTAAGAACTTGCTGAATTTGTGCATTAATTGTTCTTTAAATTCATCTTAATAAGTTACTGCTTAAAACTGGTCATGTTACTAAGTTACGAATATAATGATTGTTAATGCAAACTCTCTGGCCAACAGTAGGAACAAATTAAGCTATTGAGTCTAATTCCTACAATGTACTTAATGCTTAGAGATGTAAAACAAAAATCTAATTTTAGTTCTTTTATCTTTCGTTGTCCTTTTTTTCTCTTGATCCTGTCTTTATTTCCTTAATTTTTTTTCACTTTCTGTACCTAATTTGACTCTACTGCACCAATTTTAATGCATCGTTTTCATCATTAATCAATCTTTTTCTTTATCAATCTTTAATCTCTTAAGGAGATAACTGTCTACCCCATCCATTCACTAAATATCATTTTGCCATAACTCAATAGTTAATTTACATTTCCAGCAGCTTTCATCAAAAAGTTTCTTTAAGCTAAAATCTCACATGCAAGAAACTGCCAAAGTAATGGTATATGCCTTGCAATTTCTATATCCCATTAAGTTCAGTCCATTAAGGTCAGTGATCGAAAGCTTGGATAAATAGTTAGATTTTAAAAGTCGTCACGAAGGACAAAAGAGGAGAAATAAAAGCTGAGAGGTTTGAGAGATAATTTGCTAATTTGAGCCCAGGCATCTCTATGTCTGGCTGCCAATTCATGTTAGGCAATGAGAGTTTGGGATGTTTCAGAGAGAATAATTAGAGTAGTTCAGACAACTTGCATATTTACAGGGCTAAAGGAATTTACTGCAGTAGAGAGGCATGAGAGCATGGAAAGCCATGAAAGCAAGAATAAAAATTATAAATTTGGATAAATGAGACATACATCAATGAGCACATGGGGGTAATGATGACATAGAATTCGGTCCATGTCACAGCAGATGTGAGTAGCAGAAACTTAGGTGTGCTGCAGGTCATGGAGGCTAGAAGCTTAATGTCTGACTGGCAATGCTTTGGATTGTCAGGTCTAAAGCTAATAGGGGTAGCAACTGTAAAATTGCATTGAGTGATTTACTTCCTCAAATATCTTGACAATGGAATTGTTGCTGTGTCTCACAGGATGCTGATAAAGCTGATGAGACAATCAATGCATACAGAAATCCAATCATAATCTGCAACTAGATGTAATACTGAATTACAAATGGGAACATAATATGCCACCAACACTCTGCGCACTGATGGTAATATTAAGAAGCTTAACTAGTAATGTGTAAAAGGGCTACTTGAGATGACTAAAAAAAAACCCATTGTGGAACTTGTTGAGCAGGAAACTTCCACCTAGCCCCATAACCGAGCCCCACATTGGCTCTCCATACCTTGCAATTGCTAGCCAGTTTATGGTGAGTCAATTGACGTGTGTTCTATTGAAGCCTTTGAGAAAACTCACTTTGTGCAGGTTACAGTTGAATCCAACTTATCCTGATTAACTGGGAGGAATTGCTTATGAGCAAAGATTAAAATGGTTCGGAATCTATTCACTGGCGTTCAGAAGAATGAAATGTGATCTAATTGTGACATATAGCATTCTTTAAGGACATGTCAGGGTCAATGCTGGGGGGATGTTTCCCTCATGGGAGAGTCTAGGACCAGTGGGCATAGTTTCAGAATTAAGAGGTGCCAATTGAAGACTGAAATGAGGAGGAATTTCTTCTCTCAGAGGGTTGAGTCTTTAGTACTTCTTACCATAGAGAGCTAAGGGACAAAGACCTTGTATATATTTAAAGCTGAGATAGATAAATTCTTGTTCAGTAAGCAAATCAAAGGTTACAAAGAAAATGCAGGAAAGTGGATGTGAGGAGTAATAAGGTCAGCCACGATCCTGTTTGATGGTGGAGTAGACTTGAGGTATTGAATAGCCTACTCCTGTTCCTTTTTCTTATGGTCATATGGTCTATGCTTAGACCTCATGGCAGTAACATTAGGAAGATGGTGAGCATTTATCCTGCTCCTCATCTGTCCATTGAGTTTCTAAGCTGGTACCATTTTTTTCAGATATTACTTGAATGTGACTGGGTTCCCAACTGAAATCCTTTCCAAGTTGATTTGTATGCAAATTGGGATACAATGTTGATAGATGGAAATGTGTTGCTGGAAAAGCGCAGCAGGTCAGGCAGCATCTAGGGAACAGGAGAATCGACGTTTCGGGCATTAGCCCTTCTTCAGGATTTCAGCCATTCCTGAAGAAGGGCTAATGCCCGAAACGTCGATTCTCCTGTTCCCTAGATGCTGCCTGACCTGCTGCGCTTTTCCAGCAACACATTTCCATCTCTGATCTCCAGCATCTGCAGACCTCACTTTCTCCCCATACAATGTTGATAAAAGAAAATAGCTATTCGTAAGTTCAGGAAATGCTCACATGTTGTTTTTATATTCCTGTATAAATTATATTCCTATAGGAGATTGTGTCCTTCAGTTCAAATGTTCGTAAAGTCAAATGTTCATAAATCAGGGACCTCTGTACCTGCTAAGCAGCAGCCCAGTTAGAAATAACATAGATGTGGAATTAGTAAATGCAACTCTTGGCTAAATAATTATGTATGTCGAAGATTTCAAAGATGAGAAAATTAAAAGAATTGACACATGATTATTAGGCTTCCATTTGCAGAACAAAGTTACCTCTAACAGATAGCAAGTGTTAAAGTTCAGTCAGAAAGTTAGCAAAAAACTCTGTTAGGCTCTTCAATGATAATGTGTAGCAACCTATTAGCCCCAGTGAACTTCTGCAGGATATGGTATTGAGTAGCCACTGTCAAGAATTCGGGCAAAAGAAAAATAAACAAATGTGCTTTGAATGCCTGAACCACTGTACCCCTTCCAGCAAAATGAAACCAAGCAAAACTATTAAATGGTGGCGTTGGCGCACTGCTGTGTTTGTTCTGTCTTGACATCTTTGGCAAAATTCCCAACATATCAGTGTTTAAATTATGATATTTGCATTTAATAAATGATGACAATATCTACAATTCAAAGAAATGCTTTTGAACAGTCCACTTAATTACTGGTGTAGGGATTATTTTAGAATTCTTTTCATTCAAACCAATTTGCATTGTAATTTTCAGAATGGTGCTCTCCACATGCCAGAAATTATAGCATTTATTATGCTAATTTCAAGGAGTTTCTGACTAATCAGATGTGGTAACAAGTAGCATGTTTTAAGAATGCTCTATGCATTGAAAATTCATATTTCTTTTGCTGGAAAGTTTTTGTCATCTGCTTTTTAATATTAAATAATGCTAATATGGCCACAATCCAACAGATGAATCTTGTTGAATGGCATTTAACCTGGTGTCACCTGGTGCAGATCAGCAGCTGGGAATTCTTAGACAAGTAAGTCACCATCTGGCTCAACAAAAAGTCTGCATCCTCTACAAGGTACAGAGCAGAAGTGCAATGGAATACTATAGTACAAAACGTGGAGTCTGACCGTGTAATATTCTCATGAGATACCATGGAAGAACTGAAAAGCTTCCATTTCTGACAGATCCCATTTTTACATATAGCAGAATGGGGACAGGGCAAATATCACACAGGATGGAAACTTGAACTCAGCAGGGCCATTAAACCTATCTCCAGCATGCCAAGTTTCATGTTTCACTTCGAGATGGTAACTCATTTGTACACAAAACCTTCCAAGGGAGAGGATTTGCTATTAGTATATGCCAATTGCTCAAATGAAGCAATACTTCAGTGCAGTCTTATGCTTTCTACCAATGGAAAATAGTTTATTCAGAGTATATTTTTTGAGAAATTTAGTTAATGAATTTTAGAGCTTTACTGAATCACCTCAGGACAAATGGGATGTAGCTGAGTTACATCTTAGATATGGAAAATAATGTCCAATATAAACAGCAGCTCCAACAGCAGCAGAGAGAGTCAGTTAAGAGGCTTGTAGTTTGTCAGTAGAAGGGGAGCAGTAGACGGGTAAGCACAGGAGGTGACAGAGTCTGTAAAGAGTCTGGGAATCTTTGACCTATCACAAGAACAGTGCTCCAGGATGTCATGATAGATAATGACAGGTATCTATATCCTCCTCGAGGATGATTTGCTGCCTGCTGGACCCATTGGCAATGCACTACCAACAGCTAGCAAAGTGACAACTGCTCTTAACTTTTTAATTTGTTTGATTCCAACATACTAGTAGTATATTTTGTCACAAAAGCAGTTTGGTTCTATACAGTTACGTATCAAGTAAATAAATAAAATATTGGACTTTGACTCTATCCAATATTTCGCTAAAATCATTCCTATGCCTTCACTTCTCACCTTCAAACAACCACCAAACATGAAACAGACCATTGCTCGCAGTAAAATACCCAGTCTTCAGGACAAAATCAACCACAACGTGCCACGGCAATCTCTGTAAGACATGTCAGATCAGTGACGTGGATACTACCATCATGATGGGAATACCACCCACTACATACACGGCAGATAATCATGTGACTCAGCCAATGGTATCTACCTCATATGCTGCAAGTAAGGATGCCTCAAGGCATGGTATGTTGGCAAGACCATGCAGATGCTCAGACAATGGATGAATGGACACTGCGCAACAATTGTTCTCTCCCAGTCGTGGAACACTTCAGTGGTCAAAGACATTCAGCCCCTGATTTTCGGGTAAGCATTCTCCAAGGTGGCCTTTGAGGTACACAGCAATGCAAAATCACCAAGCAGAAACTGATTGCTAAGTTCCATACCCATGGAGATGGTTTCAACTGTGATCTTGGGTTTATGTTGCGCTACATGTGACCCCACCCACACTGTTCTTTAAAATCTTCTTTAGTCCTGTTTTGACACCATCATCTTGATACCTTTTTGTAATTTCTCTATCTTAATTAGTTTGTACAGTTTGGGATTACTTGTTACTTTGGTTAGACCCTCGGCATGTGAGTTTTATGGTGTAGGTTTGCTCGCTGAGCTGTAGGTTTGATATCCAGACGTTTCATTACCTGGCTAGGTAACATCATCAGTGGCGACCTCCAAGTGAAGTGAAGCTGTTGTCTCCTGCTTTCTATTTATATCTTTCTCCTGGATGGGGTTCCTGGGGTTTGTGGTGATGTCATTTCCTGTTCGTTTTCTGAGGGGTTGATAGATGGCATCTCGATCTATGTGCTTGTTTATGGTGTTATGGTTGGAGTTCCAGGCCTCTAGGAATTCTCTGGCATGTCTTTGCTTAGCCTGTCCCAGGATAGATGTGTTGTCCCAGTCGAAATGGTGTTTTTTTTCATCCGTGTGTAGGGCTATGAGGGAAAGGGAGTCGTGTCTTTTTGTGGCTAGCTGGTGTTCATGTATCCTGGTGGCTAACTTTCTTCCTCTTTGTCCTACGTAGTATTTGTGGCAGTCCTTGCATGGAATTTTATAGATCACTTGGAGGTTGCCACTGATGATGTTACCTAGCCAGGTAATGAAACGTCTGGATATCAAACCTACAGCTCAGTGAGCAAACCTACACCCTAAACCTCAACCTGAGCTACAAACCTTCACAAACCTTGCGATGTGAGTTTTATACCTAACATGTTATTCCAGTCATTTGGTTTGATTCTATCACTACCAAATTTTAAATTATTTGTAATTATCTCACGTCAATTAATGGGATTATTCCCTTTACTTGCTACTTAGCTGTTGATAGTTTATTCATACCATTTGACACTCTTGATCACCTGCAGAGAACTACTATTCAGTCTATGGACACTCAACTCAGATCATTTGCATGATTTTTTGATCTCTTTGAATAAAACATTTGTGCCCGGGTGCTCTCTTCACTTCATCGGATGAAGAGGCAGTGCTATGAAAGCTTGTGATTTCAAAAAAACCTGTGGAACTGTAATCTGGTGTCATGTGATTTTGACCTTGTCCACCCCAGTCCAACACCAGCACCTCCACAGCATGCTAATATTTAGATAAAGTTAAGGCACTAGGAGGGTCCGGAAATTGAATGGACACCCATTTATCTTTAGTCGGAATACTTCACACAGTACGCCTTGGCGGCAGCTGCCCCAAGCTTTAGCACATCCCTCAGTTTGTAGTCCTGGACCTTGTAATGTGCCAGTCTGCAAAGCTCAGTCAGGGTCAATACTTTGTTCTGGAGGACCAACAAGTTTCTGGAAGACACAAGAGGGTCTTTTACTGAGTTGATCATTGTTCAGGCACAGTTCAAGTTTGTCTCGGTGTGCATCCTGGAGATCAGACCATACAGCATAGAGTCACACGTCTTGGAGTTGCTCAGGACGAACCTCAACACAAACCATCGCAACTTCCTCCAGACTTCCATTGCAAAGGCATATTCCAGAAGGAGATGTGTGACAGTCTCAACCACTGCCTCTGCAGCCACTTTGAGTGGTGGCTCAGACCGACTGAGTGTACATAAAGCATCTCACAGGTGCCCTTCTCATCATCAGCCAAGCAATGTCTTGGTGTTTGTTAGAAAGTTCTAGTGATGAAGCATTCTGCCAAATGACTTTGACAGTCTGCTCAGGGAACAAAATGACAGGATCCTTTTCCCTTTTCCCTCAGTGTCTTAAGGATGCTGTGTACTGACCACTGGATGGACTCATGGTCAAAGGTGGCTTTCTTTGTATGTTTCTCAATGAAGGACAGATGATACAGAATGGTCCAACTACTTGACGTATTCCGCAGCAGCAAGGCCAATCCCATCCTTCGCAACAATTTTTTTTTTAATTGCAAAAATGTACTTTATCCATAGAAAGAAATCTTTGGTATATATACAATTCATGGAGGCATTCAGATCTATATTCAATTTACTTACAGGGATAAAAAATATTTTTTGATGTTCTCTGTACTCTATATTTAGTCAATATCTTGGCATTTAGCTGAGGTGTCAGAGGGGCCCAATTTCTGAATTAACCCCCATTATTCTCCAGCAAAAAGACCTTAAACTCTGGTCTTTCCCCATGACGCCTTGGTGGCAACTGTCCCAAACTTTCGGAAAGCCAACGTGGAAGATATAACGCAATACACATTAATTTCTGGCAATTTTAACATCCATTTTAAAGTTTATAAGGTTACCAATGTCCATTCACCAATAGCCCTGTCACTGGAGGGACTTTTGGCATCCCCATGATGTGGGCTAACTGTGGGACCCCTGCAGGGCTGAGTTAGCTGTCCAGTTACTCTCTGGGGACATTATCCATTCTGGTGTTGTCGGGATGAGAACAAGGTCAACAAAGTCCAGTTGTAAGTCTAATAGATGGACTGTCAGAGGATCGCAGCTCTCAGTTGCCTGGCGCTGTGGTGAAGTGGACACCTCAGTAATTTGATCCAAGCAGTGAACCGTCCACTATTGGATACTCTTCCTTCTGTTTATCGCTGGGTGTTGGGTTATTCCGCGATCCGCTGTCCAATCCTGGTCCCTAAGCTGAATTCTTCCAGAATTTTTATTTATTTCAAAAATATACTTTGTTCATAAAAAATCTCTTTGGGTACATAGATTGTCACAAATGCATTTTGATTCTGTATAATAGCGTATCAGAGAAACAGACAAATATTGCAGCTTGACTCTAACCCAACAAACGGATGGCATCTCTTAAACATACAAGATGATATTAACATACATTTAAGGCACTACAAAGGTATGATAACTGAATGGATCCCTTATTAATTTTGGCAGGAAGACCTCAGACAATAGTCTTGCCCCACTGCACCTTGGTGGCAACTGCCTCAGGCTTTAGTGCATCCCTCAGCACATAGTCCCGGACACTGGAGTAAGCCAGTCGACAACACTCAGTCATAGTAAACTCTTTGTTCTGGATGAGCAACAAGTTTCAGGCAAGTATATTTCACTGAATTGATAGTCTTCCAGGCATGGTCGATATCATCTTGGTGTGGGTCCTGGGGAAGAGACCATAGATCAAAGTCTGCTTGGGACACACCTTGACAAAAGCCACAACAACTTTATCCAGACTTCATTAGCAAAGACACATTCCAGCAGGGTATATGTGAGACTCTTACCTCCTCCAACCTACATAGCTGCTTTAAGAGCAGGGTGCGGTGGTGCAGAATGACCAGGTGTTCGTGAAGGTTTTCACAGGTAGTACCCTTCTCTCTACCAGCCAAATAATGTCTTGGCGCTTGTTGGAAAGATCTGTTGATGAAGCATTTTGCCAAAAGACTTTGACAGTCTGCTCAGGAAGCTTCCAGAATGTTGTCCGGTGAAGTCTCTCTGCCATTGTCTAGTGGAGACTTGCCCTCCTGTTTTTCACTAGGGTGACTCTTTTGCAATCCACTGTTCAGTTGTGGTGGATGAGCCAACTTCTCCCAGAATGCTCCTCAGTGAAATCTCACTGCTGCACTGATGCTCTTCCTCCTGTTTATCAGTGTGAGGGGGGAATGTTCTTCTGTGATCCACTATCAGTCATGCTGACGAAGCCATTTTCTCTCAGAATATTTTTATTGCAAAAATATATTTTATTCATAGAAAGAAATCTATACACAGTTAACAACGTTGTTCTGGTTCACATCATCTTTAGTTATAAAGCAGAAGACAAACATTGGGGTTCAACTTTCTTTCTATTTACAATTAAATTCTTGGGTTTTAGTTGAGGCAACAGGGAGGGTCCAGTTAATGAATGGACCCCCATATGCCTTGACATGTACAGTGGTCTTTCCCCACTGCACCTTGGCGGCAGCTGCCTCAAACTTTAGTGCGTCCCTCAGCATGTAGTCCTAGACCTTGGAATATGCCAGTCTGCTATACTCAGTCAAGGTCAACTCTTTCAACTAGAAGACCAAGAAATTTCAGGCAGACCACAGAGCATCTTTTACTGAGTTGATAGTTCTCCAGACATAGGTAATGTTTGTCTCAGCGTGTCTACCAGGTAGCAGAGCATGGAGCATAGAGTCCCACATCACAGTGCTCTTGGGATGACCTTTGCCACAAACTATTGCATCTTTTCTAGACTTCCTTTGCAAAGTACCATTCCAGAGATGTTTGACAGTCTCAACACCCCCCACAGCTGCTTTGAAGGTGCAGAATGACCGGGTGTACATAAAGGATTTCACAATTGGTGCCTTCTCACCACCAGCCAAGTGATGTCTTGGTGCTTGTTGGAAAGTTCTGGTGATGAGGCATTCTGCCAACTGACTTTGACGGTCTGTTCAGGGAAACATATAACAGGATTCACCCTCTCCTTTTACCTCAGGGTTTCAAGGACACTATGTGCTGATGGATAGGTGGTCAAAGGTGTTTTTCCTTTGTAAACTTCTCTACCAAGGATAGGAGATACAGAACAGTCCAATTTCTTGGAATGTTTCACAACAAGAAGCCAGTCTCATCCTTTGCAAAAACGAAGATAAGTAGCACTTCAGTACTTAGTGAGACTTGGTATTTGCATACTGAGGGAGCCTCCTGGAATGCTCGTCTTGTTTAGCACTTGGGGGGGGGATAGAATTCTTTCATGATCTGCTGTTCAGTCATGGTGACTAAGCCAACTTCTCACAGAATGCTCCTCAGTGAAGTTTCTCTGCCACTCTCTATTGGAGCCAAGGCCACCTTGCACATTGAACAAAAAGCAATTCCACGATTCTGCAAGTCCCACCCAGTGCCTTTAGCCTTAAGGGCAAATATGGAGGTAGAAATCAGGAAGCTATGAGTGAATAAATCATCAAACTAGTCCAGTTTGCAGAAATGGAAGCACCGCTCTGACCAATTGTGAAGCCCGATGGGATCGGTTTGCCTTTGTAGGGAATTGCAACAAATGGTAAACAACATTTTTCAGCTGGGTAAATACCCAGTTCCTTGCATAGAGGATGTATACGCGAAGTTGGCAGCAGTCTGTCCTTCACAAAGGTAGACATGAGCATTATATACTTGCAATGGTGGTTAGAGGAGGATTCCCAGATGTATGGTACAATTAATATCCATAAGGGTTTGTACCGACATACGAGACTGCCATTTGGGGTATTGTCAATCTGTTTTTCAGTAGACAATGAAGAATATTTTACAAGGTCTACCCCACATCGTCATTTATTTAGATGATGTGTGAATGTGGGAATGAGCAATAAGGAACACTTAGACAACTTGGACATAGACCTTTGACATTTTTCCCAGGTGGTTGTGCACATTTGATAGAAGAAAATATGTGTTCCAGGACATTAAGTGATCAACTTGGTCAATTATTATGGAAAGATCGTGAGTAAGTTCAGAAAAGGAAATAGGAATAATCCAGGAAATTATAGCTGAGTGGGTCTCACATCGTGGCAGGGAAGGTATTGCAGAGAATTCTTAGGAATAGGAGTAATGCACATTTGGAAAAAACATGGACTAATTAGAAACAGTCAGCATGGCTTTGTGGGGATCAGATTATGTCTTACTAAATTGCTTGAATTTTTTGAGGTGGTGAGAATAGTGATCAATGAGAATAGAGCAGTGGATGATGTCTACGTGGATTTTAATAAGGCTTTCGACATGGTCCATCATGGCAGGATCATCCAGAAGATTAAGATGCATGAGATCCATGGTGAGTTGTCCACATGGATTCAGAATTGGCTACCTGACGAAGAAGCAGCACTCAGAAAGCTAGCACTTCCAAATAGACCTGTTGGACTATAACCTGGTGTTATGTGATTTTTAACTTTGCCCGTGTAAGGTGGAAGGTAGTGCTAGAAGGGTGTTTTCCTGGCTGGAGATCCATGAAGGATGTTCTGCAGTGATCTGTACTGGGCCTTCTGCTGTTTGTGATATATAAATGACTTGGATGAAAATGTAGAAGGGTGGGTTAGTAAGTTTGAGAATAATACAAATATTTGTGGAGTTGTGGATAGTGTAGAAGGTTGTCAAAGGATACAGCAGGATATAGATCAATTGCAGATATAGGCAGAGAAAAAACAGATGGCATTTAATCCAGGTAAGTGTGAGTTGCTGCAATTTGAGCAATCAAATGTTAAGGAAAAGTACACAATTCCTGGTAGGACCCTTAGCAGCATTAATCTACAGAGGAATCTTGGAGCTCAAGTCCATAGCTCCCTCAAAGCGGCCACTCAAGTAGATAGGATGGTAAAGAAGGTGTATGGCATGCTTGCCTTTGTTGGTCGGGGAATACAACAGTCAGAATGTCACATTGCAGCATTATAAGACTTTGGTTAGGCCACACTTAGAGTGGCCTAGAGATTCCTGAAGAAGGGCTAATGCCCGAAACGTCGATTCTCCTGTTCCCTAGATGCTGCCTGACCTGCTGCGCTTTTCCAGCAACACATTTCCATCTCTGATCTCCAGCATCTGCGGACCTCACTTTCTCCACACTTAGAGTAGTGTGTTCAATTCTGTTTTTCACATTACAGGGAGGATGTAAAGGCTTTAGTGAGGGTACAGAAGAGATTAACCACAATGCTGTCTGGATTAGAGTGTATAAGGAGAGGCTAGAAAAATTGTGGTTGTTTTCTCTGGAGCAGTGGAAGCTGAGGGGAGATTTGATAGAAGTCTATAAAATTGTGAGCTGCATAGACAGGGTTGACAGTCAGAATTTGTTTTTCCCCGAGTTGAAGTGTCTAATACTAAGGGGCATGCCTTTAAAGTGAGAGGGAGATAATTCAAAGGAGATGTGAGGGTCAAGTTTTTTTACACCGAGAGTGGTAGAGGTCTGGATCATGCTGCCATGTGTGGTGGTCGAGACAGATGTGATGGGGTATTTAAGGGACTTTTAGATAAGCACATAAATATGCAAGGAATGGAGGGAGATGGACCAAGGCCAGGCAGAATGGATAAGTTTAATTTGTTGTCATGTCTGCCACAACATTGTGGGCTGAAGGACCCACTCTTGTGCTGTACTGTTCTATATTCTATGTTCTATGCTTTATGATCTAACCTGCCCTTCAGTCTGGGACCATTGAAACAACTCCTTAAAAATTGTCAACCTTGGAAATGGTTGCATGGCCAAACCTTGGCTTTCAGGGAAGTGAAAAAACAGTTATCATTGTATAAGGTATTGGCACTGTACAATCCCAAGTGAGATCTGGTATTGACATGCAATGTCTCATTGTATAGCATCAAAATAGTACTAGCGCATGGGCAGCCCAATGGAGAAAAAACCGATAGCGTATGCATCGAGGACTTTAGCTAACGATGATTGTAAATACGCGCAGATAGAGAAGAAAGGTTTGGTAGTCATATTTGGAGTCAGAAAGTTCCACCAATACCTTTACAGAAATAAATTTCTAATAATAACACATCACATACATGTGCTAGGTCTACTTGAAGAGAACAAGGCAGTGCCGCTCATAGCTTCAGGCTGAATTCAGCAGTGGGCTTTAATACTAAGTGTGTATAATAACAAGTTAGAACACATCCAGGAGGCCAAATTACAAATGCAGATGCATTGAGCCATCTTCCACTGGCAGATACACCACCACCTTTGAAAGACTCCGTAATGGTAGTACACTTTATGCTCACACTTCAAGTCAGAGCTGACAATATCAGAATTTGTATGAGAAAGATCAGGTCCTGGGAAAATTGAAACAGCTGGTGATGATATGGGAAACTAAAAGCCTGTCACAAAAAGAACTAACCATTTTATCGCTAGAGAGACTAGATCACAATTGAGGATGGCATATTATATGGGGCAAGAGTGATTGTCCCAAGCAAAGGTCATCACCAGACACTGGCTGAACTTTACCAGAGTCATCCAGGGGATTATAAAATGAAGATGTTAGCGAGAAGTTATATCTGGTGGCCAGGATTGGATGTAGACATAGCCACGTATAAGGGGCAGTGCCCAGAGTGCCAACAAGGATAAAAATTACCGCCAACTGCTCCCCCACATTCATGGGAATGGCTGGATTTGATAATACTTTGGCTATGCAGGTCTTTGCATGGGCTAAATGATCTTAACAATTGTGGATGTCCACTCAAGTGACGAGATGAGCAGAGGCATACATTTGTCAAACAAGGAGATAATGATACTGATAGAAAACTCCACAATTATTTTGCAATACGCAGACTCCCAGAAGTATTGGTCACATATAATGGGTCAATGGGGCAGTGAATTTGTGTATTCCTTAAATTCAAATAGTATTCAATAAAAAAGGACAGTTCCACACCATCCATTATCCAGTAGTCTGGCAGAAAGAGCAGTCTGAATTTTGAAGGCTTAAAGGAGCAGCGAACAGCTTCACTTGATACCAACTGCCCTGGTTCCTATTTGTTTATGCAACTACAGGGACAGCTAGAGCAGAGTTGTTAATGGAGAGAAGACTCTGTACCAGGTTAAATCTGATCTTCCCTGACCTGGGGGAATAAGTGAAATGCCAATCTGGACACAAGACTCCATGAAGCAAGAGAACAGTTCACTTCAGGGGATAATGTTTGGTGTAGGAATCATGGGAATCAGCCTGCAGGAAGAAGAGGCATAGTCAATGCAAGGTCAGGTTGACTGATGTATGAAATTTGGGTAGGTGCTACCGAGCACATTCGGCATATGAAAGCTACAAACTCACAAATGTGCATGAGCAAAATATGCCTGGCTGCTTTCTTACTGTTCCAGAAACCATGGGTTCTCCCTCTCTGTCAAGTGTTGAAGATACCTTGGAATCAGAGATGGACATGATGGATGTCACCGCCATATCGCCTTTGCTGCCTGAAGATGAGAAAAAATTTCTTCCGAGATGCTCTAGGTCCAAGAGACAAGCAACTGCCCATTACACATTGCCTTTATCATTGGCAGAATTGCAGGAACCTGACCCGGTACTAAAAGACCCTCAGAGTAACTGCAAAACAAAGAGCTAGCCTATGTCCTTGAACTCAGAGAGAGAAGGATGTAGTGATTATAATGAGGTCAGAGCTGAAAATGTGTCGCTGGAAAAGCGCAGCATGAGCCCTTTCCTCATTCCTGAAGAAGGGGTCTTGCCCGAAACATCGATTCTCCTGTTCCTTGGATGCTGCCTGACCTGCTGCGCTTTTCCAGCAACACATTTTCAGCTTTGATCTCCAGCATCTGCAGTCCTCACTTTCTCCTATTATAATGAGGTCAGCCAGGTAGAAGTTGGAGAATGAGCTCCTTGGTTAGGTCTGGTCCAATCAGGGACCCTAGCTGACAGATAAGAATAGCAGTGTCAGATATCCTGAGTTGAGAGTGTGGTGCTGGAAAAGCACAGTAAGTCAGTCAGCACCCAAGGAGCAGGAGAGTCGGCATTTTGGGTAAAAGCTTTTCATCAGGATTCCTCTAAAGCTTCCTACCTACTGCATGCTCCTCTGTGAGTCCAACTGCTGCTCCAAGAGGAGCTGGTGGTAGTCAAAATTCCTGCAGACAAAGCTGTCAGATTGACTTCGACCTGATCTCTTCTGCAGGAGCTTACCACTTCACTAATTGCCATTACTATCCCTATAGTAATTATTGGATTAAAAGAAAAGGAAAGACCATATCTTGCTTTACCTTCATGCTGCTTGCCCTTCTCCATGAAGCCTAACACTCACTTTGACCTCAATAATAACACTTCAACCTCATGGGTCCTGCATAGAATGGTATGTCCCAAAATAGCCCTATACTTGGTTCCTCTTCCTCCTGTTGAGCACTGGGTCCTCCACAATCCCTTTCTTGGTTGTAGTGAGCAAGCAGACTTTTCCCAGAATCCTCTTCAGCCATGTCTCACTGCTGCACTTTCTTTTTGGTTTCTCTGGATTGACCTGACAGATTGACCATAGTTACCTAACCAGGCAACCATGGATGAAAATGACCAGAGTCCTGACCAATACTTACAAATTTCCCCAACCATGTCCCCAACTATCCACCAAGCTGACTGCTATGGAGCGAAAGGAATGACCATGAGATAGCTAGAGGGACAGAGCCACTGTTTGAGGTCCCTTCAACCAAATCCTTGACTGTGGCAAATTTTTAAGTTATTTCCATCATTCGTTCATGAAATAAGGCAAATGTATCTTTTCTAGATTATTTCCATCTTTCTTGTCAACTACTCATTCAACCCTTCTCCCATTTACTCATTAAACATTTCCCATGGTGTTTCGCTGCCCATGGGAATAGCTGAGTTCCAATTTAATATAATTAAGTGGATTAAATCTAATTAAAATACCAAACACAAACAATGCCATTTCATTCATATACAAATACTACACAAAAAATATTAATAAAAGAAAAGAAAGAACAGGAGTGTCAAGAGGCTCTGTTCACTCTGAGAGCTGCCTCTGAGAAAGCTGGATCAGTGTTAAGGACTCCTCTTTTGTAAGCAATGGGTGATGGGATACTGGCATCTGTGGAGTTATATAAAAAAAGGTAGTGTGAGGGTAAAAAGGAAAAAAAAAATGAGTGAAAAAAAAATATAAATACTACACAGTGATTTCAATGTACAGAACAACCTCGATTATTCAAACAAGATGGGTGGGGAGTATTTTGTTGGGATAACTGATTGTTCGGACAACTGATCGGAAGTCATACTGAACATGCGAACTGAACTTTCTGTCCATTCAGGAGCAGCCTGTGTTCATGCCACCTCCTGAGCAGTGACTGACGTCAGATGTTTTTCATGCCCTCAACGTTTTGAATTGAGACAAGAGCGAACAAAAGGTTCATTAACTCATTCATGTGTGTGTGTGTGCGTGTATGTGTGCGCGCAGAAATAGAGGTTAAAGCGAATGGGTTCTGATAGTGAGGATAAAGCAACTCGTGTTCAGTTGCTTTATCACACAATCACCTGATGAAGGAGCAACGCTCTGAAAGCTAGTGCTTCCAAATAAACTTGTTGGACTATGACTTGGCGTTGTGTGATTTTTAACTTTGTACATCTCAGTTCAACACCGGCACCTCCAAATCCTGTTCAGTTGCAATGAGGGAATTTAAGTCCTGGCCCCACTTTCTGGTTGAAAATAACCAGCAGAGAGAGAGAGAGAGAGTGAGAGAGGGAGGGAGAGTGAGAGCGAGAGAGAGAAAGGGAGAGTGTGAGAGAGAGAAAGAGAGAGAGAGAGGAGAGCACAAGCAATCGTGGAGTGCAGGGAGTGGAAAAACCAATGTTAGTCTGTGTGACATTGCAGATCAGGACAGATACTTAGGATTCTGGAAGAACTTGAAATTCAGGTTGCAGCTCAGTTTTGTTTTGTGTGTTGTTTGCTGTTGTTGTTAATGCGCAATTACAAAAAAATCACTTTTGTCTTGGTGGGTGTCCTGTGTGTGATTGTGGGCAAGCGTCTCTCTCATGGTGTGTGTTTTTATATAGAGTTCATAACAATTTACGGGACCTTGAGATCTTGTTCGGAAAATCTGAAATTCGGATAATTGATGTTCGGATAACCGAGGTTGCTCTCATCTTATATTTATTAGACCAGGTCATGACTACTGTTAAAGGAGGGGCTTTTTGTTGTGAGCATTACTTTCACTGCTGCAAATTTGATTTCAGAAAATACTTAAAGTTATCTAACATGAAAACATATCAGAGAAGTGACTATCATTGATGCTTGCTTCCAACAAGTTTCTAATACTGCGGATAGGTTAGCTGCAATACGTTGGTACTGAAACAGTTCATTACAGCAAAAGCTGTAGAACAATTCTAAACCCTGCTGTCCCCAGGGCTGCTTTAGCCAAATCTACTTAAGATCTTTATTGATTCTAATAATTTGTAAGTAATGTTTTCTATTTGTGTGCTGCTATGTGTTTTAGAGTTAACCTGTGCAGCATAATGTACACTTTTTAGACAATGCTGCAAAGCTACACATGGTTCACTAAATAACATACTTATTTCATACCCATGTCATTAATATTAAACTCAATCTATTTCGTAGGTTCCATTCATTATTAATAAAGCAACCACTTCAAAATATCATGTGTGTCTGAAGTTGATGATGTGTTTAGTTATGTGTAATTCAATTGTGTGGTTAGCTACTGACAATGTAATTATTAATCTTGAATTGAACACATGCAGTTTGATTACCATAATTCTTCTCGATTTGTACAGGCAATGTCTCCACTTTAAAATGTTTATCTTGGTTTTCATATCCATCAATGGGTGCAATTTTCCCTATTGCTGCAACCTCCTCCAATCCTAAACTCTCCAAGACATCTGCATCCTCAAGGTTCTCTGAGCCATCACTGGTGTTTGTGCCTCCAGCTATAAGTGCTGGAATTCCCTCCTTTTATTGCTGCACTTCCCGATCAAACTGTCATTTGTGATTCTCTGGAAATCTCTCTCTTTAACCGCTTTTGTTTCAATGCCTCCATATCTAACTCAGTGTCAACTTGCATTTCCTGACTGTTTCAGTGATGTCCCTATGGACAACATTCTATGAAAAAGGTGCAAAGTAAATGTAAGATGTTATTAACAAGCACTTGCCATTGATAAACAATGGGTTCAGATTTTTTCAAGCAAAATTAAAAGGAAACGATGCTGTTGTGCGGTAGTAACTGACAGGGAGTTGAACAAAAAGATCATGATTTTTCATTGTGATTGTCTGTGTGTGCTATTTGTGCGTACTGAAGGAGAGGCGGGCCACATGTGCAAGGCCTGCCCAAGACGGGTTTGGGGGAGGGGGGGGCAGCCACCTACGCACAGGTGGCTGGAGGTGGCAATGTGAGCTGGGGACCGCAAAAGACCAGCAAGGTCCAATCAACTCGCAGGGGAACAGAGTCTGGTGGCACACGGAAAGGACAGGTTGGAGTGGAGCAGGCGGCAGCCAGCATAGAGGTACAGCAGCCGACCCAAGTTCCTACAGGACAGATGGAGGAAATGGAAGAGGAGGGAACGAAGGAGGCAGGGGAGTGGATACCTGTGAAAAACAGGAAAAGGAAAACCCGCTAGGTCCCAAAAGCCTCCCAGCAAAGGGGGAAATGGCAGCTGCAGGAGGAGGATACGGACAGTTCTTCAGATGGTGGAGATGGGCGCAAGGAGGGTCGTCACCAAAAGAAGAGGCAGAGCACCGTGTAGAGAAAGGAGGGTAGCATGCCACCAACCAGGCAACGACAAACCCACTGAGGTGACTGGTAAAGCGCACCCCCACCTGCTGAGAACCAGGGGTACCCACTGACCCATAGCTCCATGTAACTGGGAACAGCGATCTTCTGACAACTCCACTGTCAGGCGCTGAACTGGACTGTGCGGACACTGGTCCTGGCCCGATAACACCAGTACGGCTACCTCAGCCCTGCGAGGGTCCAGCAGTTCACCTTCACCACGGGGATGCAGACAGCTGCCCCAGTGACTGGACCATCGGCAAATGGACACTGGTAACTTTATAATCTGTAAAATGGCGATAAAAATTGCCAGTATTAACGTGCATAGTGTTAAATCTTCTACGCGATGTGTGTTTCTATGTTGGCCTTCCTAGCCAATGTTAAAGCTGATGTCCTGTTTCTGCAGGAGTGTGGGATATCGCACCTCAGCAGTTACAGGAGATGGTCGAGCTTATGGGCCCATGGGCCGTCAGTTTGGTCGGGGGGGCAATCTTCGTGTTTAAGGAGGTGGTGGACGGGTGCCTCCTCAACAGATGTCATATACAGGAATGCTCCCTTGAGACTGATAAATGTGCACTCCCCAGCGGGTAAAAGTGAATGGTTGGCCTTCCTGCAGCAGCTTCCACTGTTGCTGGCTACGTCCAGGCCAGTCATTCTGGCCGGAGATTTCAATTGTATCATTGATGCAGATGGATGATCTGGTGGGTGGGGGGGACAGAGCCCTGATGGAAACGGTAAAAGATGCCAAGTTGCACGACGTCTTCGGCACCCCTGCAGACGGAGCGCAGCGTAGATACACCTGGTAATGGGCAGACAGGTCTATCCGCTCAAGGATAGATTACCTGTTTGTGTCCTGAACGTTCTCGGTCAGATCCACTGGCGTCAAGCCGGTGTTCTTCTCTGACCACTGCCTCCTGCTGGCCGACTGTCACCTACAGGATGAGCAGCGGGCTGGTAAGGGAACGTGGAAGTTGAACACGAAGTTGTTGACCCCGGGAAACATTGAGGAGCTCAAGAGGGATTATGCAGGTTGGAGAACCGTGAAGCCTCTCTTTGAGTCTCCAGCAGACTGGTGGGAAACAGTAAAAGGGAAGATCAAGAGGTTCTTCATCCTCAAAGGTGTGTAGGAGGTGAGAGTGAGGCAGGGAAAACTGCTCCAATTCCAGGAAAGCATGCAGACGTTGGGGGTCAATGTCACGGAGGACCTCCAGGAGGTGAAGGGCCAGCAAGCCTCGCTTTTTGCCTCGGAGGCCTCCAAGATAATCTTCCGGTCCAGGGTCCGCTCTGTGGAGCAGGACGAGACGTGCTCACGTTTCTTCTTCCAGAAGGTGCACAAAGAGAGCTCCGTGCTCAGCAGCCTGAAGGAAGAAGATGGCTCGGTAACGTTATCTCAGGCTGACGTCATGAGGATCAGCAAATCCTTCTATGCCTGTCTATATGACTTGAAGTCAACTGACAGCATGGCCTCCCAATCATTTCTGTCCTCGATCATGGAGGTCTTAGACAACAGAACACGGGAGAGGCTGGACTAGCCTCTATCTCTGGATGAGCTGACCAAGGCCCTCGAGTCCTTCGAAAAGAATAAAACTCCCGGAAGCGACGGCTTATTGTTCAAGTTCTATTCTGCTCTATGGGACTCGATTCATCAGGACCTGCTGGAGGTGTATGTCAGTATGCTTCTGGCAGGTAGCATGAGCGAATCCATGAGGAAAGGTATCATCACCCTCATCTACAAGCAGAAGAGACAGAGGGAGGAAATCAGAACTTGGAGACCAATCTCACTATTAAACGTAGATTATAAAATCCTGTCAAATCCTGCCAACTCTGCGATCAATGTTTCACCCTGGCCAAACCTGTACTGTTCTGGGCAAGAAGATCACTGAGAGTCTTGCACTCCTCAGGGATATGATCGCCTACATGCGATCGCACTCCTCAAGGGGGTGGACACTTGCCTATTCCTGATGAAGGGCTTTTGCCTGAAACATCGATTTTCCTGTTCCTTGGATGCTGCCTGACCTGCTGTGCTTTTCCAGCACCATTCTGATCTAAACTCTGGTTTCCAGCATCTGCAGTCCTCAATTTTGCCTACCTGACTCATCAGCCTGGACCAGGAGAAAGCCTTTGACAGGACATCGCACACGTATATGAGTGATGTTCTCTCCAAAATGGGCTTTGGGGAGGGAATCTGCAATTGGACCCGACTGCTCTACACCAACATTGTTAGTGCAGTCTCAATCAATGGGTAGGAATCAGAAAACTTCCCAGTCAGATCTGGAGTCTGGCAGGGCTGCCGTCTCTCTCCTGCCTTGTTTTTGTGTTGCATAGAGCCATTTGCCAAGTCCATGAGGAAGGATGCGAGCCTGAGAGGGGTGACTATTCCTGGCAGTGGGGGCCTATAGGTCAAGGCCTCTCTGTACATGGAAAACATCGCCGTTTTCTGCTCAGATCCGCTGTCCGTGCACAGACTCATGTGCATCTGTGACCAGTTCAAACGGGCCTCTGGGGCCAAGGTAAACCGAGGCAAGAGCAAGGCCATGCTCTTCAGGAACTGCGCCGACCAATCCTCTAGTGGGTGGGCACGGTGGCACAGTGGTTAGCACTGCTGCCTCACAGCGCCTGAGACCCGGGTTCAATTCCCGCCTCAGGCGACTGACTGTGTGGAGTTTGCACGTTCTCCCCGTGTCTGCATGGGTTTCCTCCGGGTGCTCCGGTTTCCTCCCATAGTCCAAAGATGTGCAGGTTAGGTGAATTGGCCATGCTAAATTGCCCATTGTGTTAGGTAAGAGGTAAATGTAGGGGCATATTGGGTTGCACTTCGGCGGGTCGGTGTGGACTTGTTGGGCCGAAGGGCCTGTTTCCATGCTGTAATGTAATCTAAATCTATCCCCTTCACCGTCAGGACTGACCACCTGAAGGTGCTGGGTATTTGGTTCAGAGGGGGTGGGGCTTGTGCCAAGTGTTGGGAGGAGCATATCAGTAAAGTGAGGCAGAAACTGGGCACACGGGAGCAACAGTTGCTCTCCATCGTGGGTAAAAACCTGGTCATCAGGTGTGAGGTACTGTCATTGTTGTTATAGGTGGCGCAGGCCTGGCCTATTCCCAGAACTGTGCCGCCACAGTTACCTGGGCCATCTTCTACTTTATGTGGAGATCAAAGATGGACCAGGTCCGAAGGGACACAATGTATAAAGATCTGGGCAACGGGGGAAAAAACACACCCAATACCACCCTCACCCTGATGGCCACCTTTGTGTGTGGCTGCATCAAGCTGTGTGTGGATTCCTGGTAAGCAAACACTAAGTGTCACTAGTACTGAGTTCTACCTGTCCCCAGTGTTGCGAAGGATGGGCCTGGCCTCGCTGCCGCAGAATGCTCCAAGTAGTTGGACCATTCTGTATCACCTGTCCTTCATGGAGAAATTTATGAAGAAAATCACCTTTAACCACAAGTTCATCAGGAAGTAGTCAGCACATAGTATCCTTGAGACCCTTCAGGTAAAGGAGAGAGTGGATCCTGTTAAGCAGTTCCCTGGGGAGTCTGTCAAAGTCATTTGGCAGAATGCCTGTTTGCCAGAACTTTCCAAAAAGCACCAGGACATGGCTTGGCTGGTGGTGAGAAGGGCTCTGCCAGTGAGATCTTTAATGTACGCCCAGACTCTCTGCCGCACCGCACGCTGCCCTCAAAGTGGCTGTGGTGGGGACGAGACTGTCACACACCTCCTTTTGGAATGTTCCTATGCAGAAGAAGTCTGGAGAGGAATGCAGTGGTGTTTGTCGAGGTTCTTTCCGAGCAGCTCCGTGACGCGGGACTCCGTGCTCTACGGTCTGTTCCCCGGGATGCACACCGAGACGAACGTTAACTGTGCCTGGAGATTCATCAACTCAGTGAAAGACGCTCTTTGATCTGCCGGAAACCTGTTGGTCTTCCAGCTGAAGGAGTTGACCTGGACTGAGTGTTTCAGACTGGCACATTCCAAGGTCCAGGATTACGTGCTGAGGGACGCGCTGAAGTTTGAGGCAGCTGCCGCCAAGGTGTGGTGGGGAAAGAACACCGTATAAGGTCTGCCTGCTGAAGAAGAACAGAGGGCCCACTCAGTAATCGGGCTCTGCTGATGCCTCAGCTAAACATCTAGATGGTCAACATACAGATTAGTATGTACAAATGATTCAGTCTGATCTCTGTATGTAATGAAATGCAATATATACATATGAATAGCATTACCAATTGTACAGACATCACAATATTTTTATGAATAAATTATATTTTTGAAACTGAAAAATAATTTGTGCATACTGAAGGCTACCACCATTCCTCTTTCCTTGAATGGGTCTCAGGTCATAGTTGGTTCAAAGTCAGAGAAAAACAAACATGTTCCCAATATTGTTGTAACCTCCTTAGTGCAGATGGTCTGGGTGGAGCCAATTTTGTCAGGTGTGTCAGTAAGGATTCCTGGCTCAATCTGTAGTTAGGAGAAGGTGAGGACTGCAGATGCTGGAGATCAGTGTTGACAGTATGGTGCTTGAAAAGTACAATAGGTCAGGCAGCATCCAAGGACCAGGAGAATCGACGTTTCGGACATAAGCCCTTCATCAGGAATGAGGCTTATGGGCTGGGGGTGCTGAGAGATAAATGGGAGAGATGTCGGCTTATGTGCAAGGTAGCTGAGAATGTGATAGGTAGATGAAAGTGGAGGAGAAGGTGGGGTGGTTGTTGCGGGTGTCCCAGAGATGTTCTCTGAAATGATCTGAAAGTTGGCGACCTGTCTCCCCGATGTAGAGGAGACCACATCAGGTACAACAGATACAATAGATGACATTGGTGGAGGTACAGGTACATTTCTGTCAGATGTGGAAGGATCCTTTGGGGCCTTGGACTGAGGTGAGTAGAGTGGTTTAGGCGCAGGCTTTGCACTTCCTACGGTTGCAGGGAAAGGTGCCAGCAGTGGAGTGTGTGTGTGTGTGTGTTTGTGTCTGGGGTAGGGGGTGGGAACGTGGATCTGATGAGGGAGTCACAGATGAAATGGTTTCTCCGGAACGGTGATAGGGGTGAAGAGGGAAATATATATCTGGTGGTGGGTTCCATTTGTAGGTGTCGGAAATGGTGCAATATATTCCCTCACCCATTCCACTAAGGATATCTAGGTACTGGGCCTCCTCCATCACCAAACCTTTTCCACCTGATGACTTGGTGGGAAGGATTAGGGAAAATCCAAAGGCATTCTACACTTAAGTAAGGAATAATGGGATGATCAGAGAGAGGATAGGGCTGAACAGGTAGACTGGAGGGAACTTGTGCCTGGAGTCTGAAGAGGTAGGGGAGGGCCTAAATGGTTTTTTTTTGCTTCAGTTTTCACAAGAGACGGGCCTTGTTGATATTAAGAACACAGTTGTGCAGGTTAATAGGCTTGAACAGGTTGATATTAAGAAAGTGGACCTGCTGGAAATTCTGGGAAGCATCAAGATGGGTAAGTCCCCAGGACTCCACCCAATATATCCAAGGTTACTACAGGAAATGAGGAATGAGATTGCTGTGCTTCTGGTGATTATCTTTGCATCTTCACTCTCCACGGGAGTAGTACCAGATGATTGTGTGGCAGAGGAGGGAGCATAGTGAGCATTGTTCCTCTGTTCAAGAACGGGAATAAGGAAAACCCTTGAAATTACAGACCAGTCAGTCTTATGTCTGTGGCGGAAGTGCATACTGCAGATACTGGAGATTAAAATCAAGATTAGAATGGTGCTGGAAAAGCACAACAACTGTATGTGATGGTTGCAGTTATCGGAAGGGGGAAAAGTCGCAGATACAGTCACATAGATGGTATACATGACCTGCAAAAGAAGGACAGAATGCACCTAAATTGGAAGGGCAGGGACAAGGTAGGACTAATAAATTAAACTGCATTTATTTCAATGCAAGGGGCCTAACAGTGAAGGCAGATGAACTCAGGGCACGGTTAGGAATATGGCATTGGGATATCATAGCAATTACAGAAACATGGCTCAGGGATGGGCAGGACTGGCAGCTTAATGTTCCAGGATACAAATGCTAATGGAGGGATAGAAAGGGAGGCAAGAAAGGAGGGGGTATGGCATTTTTGATAAGGGATAGCATTACAGCTGTAC
Organism: Chiloscyllium plagiosum; assembly: GCF_004010195.1. Lineage (NCBI taxonomy): Eukaryota > Metazoa > Chordata > Chondrichthyes > Orectolobiformes > Hemiscylliidae > Chiloscyllium > Chiloscyllium plagiosum. The sequence continues at coordinate 62,474,088 of NC_057723.1, read as the reverse complement.
TAAGGGAGGATATTTCCAGAAATACATCCAGGGAAGTTATTTGGGTGGAACTGAAAAATAAGAAAGGGATGATCACTCTATTAGGATTGTATTATAGACCCCTAATAGTCAGAGGGAAATTGAGAAAAAAATTTGTAAGGAGATCTCAGCTATCTGTAAGAAAAATAGGGTGGTTATGGTTGGGGATTTTAACTTTCCAAACATAGACTGGGATAGCCATAGTGTTAAGGGTTTAGATGGAGACAAATTTGTTAAGTGTATACAAGAAAATTTTCTGATTCAGTATGTGGATGTACCTATTAGACAAGGTGCAAAACTTGACTTACACTTGGGAAATAAGGTAGGGCAGATGACTGAGGTGTCAGTGGGGGAGCACTTTGGGGCCAGCGACCATAATTCTATTAGATTTAAAATAGTGATGGAAAAGGATAGACCAGATCTAAAAGTTGAAGTTCTAAATTGGAGAAAGGCCAATTTTGATGGTGTTAGGCAAGAACTTTCAAAAGCTAATTGGGGACAGATGCTCACAGTTAAAGGGACAGCTGGAAAATGGGAAGGCTTCAGAAATAAGATAATGAGAGTCCAGAGAAAGTATATTCCTGTTAGGGTGAAAGGAAAGACTGGTAGGAATAAGGAATGCTGGATGACTAAAGAAATTGAGGGTTTGGTTAAGAAAAAGAAGGAAGCATATGTCAGGTATAGACAGTATAGATCGAGTGAATCCTTAGAAGAGTATAAAGGCAGTAGGAGTATACTTAAGAGGGAAATCAGAAGGGCAAAAAGGTACATGAAATAGCTTTGGTAAATAGAATTAAGGAGAATCCAAAGGGATTTTACAAATACATCAAGGACAAAAGGGTAACAAGGGAGAGAATAGGGCCCCCTCAAAGATCAGAGGAGAAAGTGAGGACTGCAGATGCTGGAGATCAGAGCTGAAAATGTGTTGCTGGAAAAGCACAGCAGGTCAGGCAGCATGCAAGGAACAGGAGAATCGATGTTTCGGGCATAAGCCCCGATTCCTGAAGAAGGGCTTATGCCCGAAACGTCAATTCTCCTGTTCCTTGGATGCTGCTTGACCTGCTGCGCTTTTCCAGCAACACATTTTCAGCCCCTCAAAGATCAACAAGGCAGCCTTTGCGTGGAGCCTCAGAAAATGGGGAAGATACTAAACGAGACATGGAAGATATAGAATGTAGGGAAATGGTGACATCTTGTAAAATGTCCATATTACAGAGGAGGAAGTGCTGGATGTGTTGAAATGCATAAAGGTGGATAAATCTCCAGGACCTGATCAAGTGTACCCTAGTACTCTTTGGGAAACTTGGGAAGTGATTGCTGGGATATTTATATCATCAATAGATACAGGTGAGGTGCCGGAAGACTGGAAGTTGGCTAACTTGGTGCCGCTGTTCAAGAAGGGTAGTAACGACAGCCAGGGAACTATAGACCAGTGAGCCTGACGTCAGTGGTGGGCAAGTTGATGGAGGGAATACTGAGGGAAAGGATATACATGAATTTGGAAAGGCAAGGACTGATTAGGGATAGTCAACATGGCTTTGTGCATAGGAAATCATGTCTCACAAACTTGATTGAGTTTTTTGAAGAAGTAACAAAGAGGATTGATGAGGGCAGAACGGTAGATGTGGTCGATATGGACTTCAGTAAGGTGTTCAACAAGGTTCCCCATGGGAGACTAGTTAGCAAGGTTAGAGCTCATGGAATACAGGGAGAACTAGCCATTTGGATACAGAACTGGCTCAAATGTAGAAGAAGAAACAGACTCGCTATCACAGCTACATTTGCTTCCGCAGTGCCTGCCTCCATAACCAACTGATCTCACATGGACTCCGGACTACATTCAAACTAGCACAGTTCGGACCCGAACAAGACAATTAGTACAGACGGCAGATTCAAAACACCAGCAACGGTTCTCCTTCAGGATCCTCTGCTCCACACTCGCAGCAACGCGCTGGCACCTAACCTCATCTTCAGTCAGCCCTGCCTCAACTGAGGGCCACACTCTCTCAGAACTGCAAAGGACCCATTCCGTACTATATTCTAAGAAGAAATCATAAAAGCATTCCTGATGAAGGGTTTTTGCCCGAAACATAGATTTCCCTGCTCCTCGTATGCTGCCTGACCTACTGTGCTTTTCCAGCACCACTCTAATCTAGACTCTGGTTTCTAGCATTTGTAGTCCTCACGTTTACCTCAAAGGTAGAAGGCAGAGAGTGGTGGTAGAAGGTTGCTTTTCAGACTGGAGGCCTGAGACCAGTGAAATGCCATAAGGATTGGTGCACTACTTTTCGTCATTTATATAAATGATCTGGATGTGAGCATAAGAGGTACAGTTTGTAAGTTTGCAGATGACACCAAGGTTGGCGGTGTAGTGGACAGTGAAGAAGGTTACCTCAGATTACAACAGGATCTTGATCAGATAGGCCAATGTGCTGAGAAGTGGCAGATGGAGTTTAATTCAGATAAATGCAAGGTGCTGCATTTTGGGAAAACAAATCTTAGCAGGACTTATACACTTAATGGTGAGGTCCTAGGGAGTGTTGCTGAACCAAGAGACCTTGGAGTGCAAGTTTATAGCTCCTTGAAAGTGGAGTCGCAGGTAAATAGGATAGTGAAGAAGGCGCTTGGTATGCTTTCTTTTATTGGTCAGAGTATTGAGTACAGGAGTTGGGAGGTCATGTTGTGGCTGTACAGGACATTGGTTAGGCCACTGTTGGAATATTGCGTGCAATTCTGGTCTCCTTCCTATCGGAAAGATGTTGTGAAACTTGAAAAGTTCAGATAAGATTTACAAGAATGTTGCCAGTGTTGGAGGATTTGAGCTACAGGGAGACGCTGAACAGGTTGGGGCTGTTTTCCCTGGAACCTCGGAGGTTGAGGGGTGGCCTCATAGAGATTTACAAAATTATGAGGTGTGTGAATATGATAAAAAGACAAAGTCTTTTTCATGGGGTGGAGGAGTCCTGAACTAGAGGGCATAGATTTAGGTTGAGAGGGGAAAGACAGAAAAGAGACCTAAGAGGCAACTTTTTCATACAGATGGTGGTGCATGCATTGAATGACCTGCCAGAGCAAGTGGTGGAGACTGGTACAATTTCAACATTTAAAAGGCATTTGGATGAGTATATGAATAGGAAGGGTTTAGAAGGATATGGGCCAAGTGCTGGCAGGTGGTACTAGATTGGGTTGGGATATCTGGTCGGCATGGATGGATTGGACCGAAGGGTCTGTTTGTGAGCTGTACATCTCTATGACTCTATGACTGCCTGAATACAGAATTGGCTGGCCGAAAGAAGATAGCAAGCGATAGTGGATTGAAAGTATTCCGTCTGGAAGTCGGTGACTAGCAGCGTTCCTCAGGGATCTGTTCTTGGGCCTCTGCCCTTTGTAGTTTTTATAAATTACTTTGATGAAGAAGTGGAAGAGTGAGTTAATAAGTTTGCCAATGACACAAAAGCCGGTGGTATAGTAGATAGTGTTGAGGGCTGTTGCAGGCTACAACAAGACATTGACAGGATGTAGAGCTGGGCTGAGAAGTGGCAGATGGAGTGTAACCTGAATAAATGCGAAGTGATTCATTTTGGAAGGTCAACTTTGAATGCTGAATACAGGGTTAAAGACAGGATTCTTGGCAGTGTGGAGGAACAGCAGGATCTTGGGGTCCACGTACATAGATCCCTCAAGGTTGCCAACCATTTGATTGGATTGTTAAGAATCCTGATGGTGTTTTGGCTTTCATTAACAATTTAAGAACTGCGAGGTTTTACTGCAGCTCTATAAAATCCTGGTTAGACCACACCTGGAATATTGTGCCTCATTATAGGAAGGATGTAGATGTTTTAGAGAAGGTGCTGAGGAAATTTACCAGGATGCTGCCTGGATTGGAGGGCTTATCTTATGAAGAGAGGTTGAATGAGCTTAGGCTTTTCACAATGGAGAGAAGAAGGAAGAGAGGTGACTTGATAGAGGTGTACAAGATAATGAGAGGCATAGATAGAGTAGATAACCAGAGACTTTTCCCCAGGGCAGAAATGGCTCTCATGAGGGGTCATAATTTTAAGGTGATTGGAGGAGAGTATAAGGGAGATGTCAGAGGTAGGTTCTTTACAGAGAGTGATAGGTGCATGGAATGCACTGCTAACAGTGGTAGGAGAGTCAGAGATATTAGGGACATTTAAAGTGATTGTTGGACAAGCACATGGATGGCAAAAAATTGAGGGGTGTGCAGGTTAGGTTGATCTTAGATTAAGATAAATGCTCAGCACAACATCATGGGCTGAAGGACCTGTACTGTCCTCTACTGTTTTTTGTTCTATGTTCTATATTCACTACATTGGCCACTGTGAAGAAAAATCCCACCAAATGATTGGAATGGAGGACCATAAAGGGATGAATAATGAAGAATTGAATGAACATAACAAGGGTTGTTTCACCTTTCTGATTATATTAAAAGTTGGCATCTATCAGTGACAGACAATTAGTCACCACTTCCACTCTACTACAAGATGGTTCAATGACCTTTGCTTTCTCTGAACTCTATTCACAGACAGCTAAACATTTTTTTTTGATTTGATTACTTACAGTGTGGAAACAGGCCCTTTGGCCCAACAAGTCCACACTGACCCACAACCCACCCATACCCCTACACTAAACACTACGGGCAATTTAGCATGGCCAATTCACCTGACCTGCACATCTTTGACTGTGGGAGGAAACCAGAGCACCCGGAGGAAACCCACGCAGACAATGTGCAAACTCCACACAGTCAGTCACCTGAGACAGGAATTGAGCCCAGGACTCTGGCGCTGTGAGGCAGCAGTGCTAGCCACTGTGCTATTGTGCCATTCTCTCTTCTGAACTCTATTCACAGACGGCTAAACATTTTGTATTTTCTCTCTTTTTTCAATGTTTCTGCAAATAATCAAAATTTAGATATCCTGACCATTGACAATTGTCTTTCAGTTGTTTGTGTTGATGCTTTCTATCTTCATATCTTGGTTTCCTTGGGAATAAGAACAAAGAGAACAAAGAACAGCACAGCACAAAAATAGGCCCTTCAGCCCTCCAAGCCTGCACTGACACATTTTGCCCTTCCTTACTAACACTTTCTTCACTTACAGGATGTCTATCCTTCTATTCCCTTCCTACTTATGTATTCATCCAAGTGCTTCTTGAATGTTGTGTCTGCTTCCACCACCTCCTCTGGCAGAGCATTTCAGGCACCCTTTGTATGAAGAATGCTCCTCACAAATCTCTTTTAAATTTCCCCCCATCTTGCACCTTGAACCTGTGATCCATAGTAATTGACCCCTCCACCCTGGGAAAAAGCCTCATACTTTGCACACTATCCATTCCATTCACGATATTATAAACTTCTTTCAGATTGCCCCTCAACCTCCAGCATTGCCATGTAAACAAACCCAGTGTATCCAACCTTTCTTCACAGTTAAAATCCCCCATATCAGGCAGCATCCCTAATAAACCGTTTCTGCAGCTCCTCCAAAGCATCCACATCCTTTTGGCAGTGTGGTGACCAGAACTGTATGCAAATATTCCAAATGTGACCTAACTAAAGCTCTATAAAGCTGAATCATAACTTACCTATCTTTATACTCAATGCCCCATCCAATGAAGGCAAGCATGCCATAGCCCTTTTTTACTACCTTATTTGCCTGCATTGCCATTTTCAGTGATCTATGGACCTGCACACCCATATGCCTCTGCACGTCAATATTCCTGAGGGCTCTGCCATTCACTAGATAACTTGCACTAGTACCTGACTTTCCAAAATGCATTGCCTCACATTTGTCCTGATTAAACTCCATCTGCCATTTTTCTCCCCATGCCTCCAACTGAATCTATATCCTGCTGTATTTTCTGACAATCCTCCTCATTATCCACAACTCCACCAATATTTGATCATCTGTGAACTTACTAATTAGACCAGTCACGTTTTCCTCCAAATCATTTAAGTAGACCACAAACAGCAGTGGTCCCAGCATTGATCCCTGACCACTAGTCACAGCTGTCCATTCTGAAGAGCAACCTTCCACCACTGCCTTCTGTCTCCTAAGACTAAGCCAGTTCTGCATCAATCTTACCAGTTCACCCCTGATACCATGTGACTTCACCTTTTTAATCAATCTGCCATGAGGGACCTTGTCAAAGGCTTTACTTAAGTCCATGCAGATAACATCAACTACCTGCTCTCATCAATCATCTTCATCACCTCCTCAAAAAACTCGACCAAGTTAATGAGGCATGACCTCCCCCACACAAAACCATCCTGTCTATTACTAATAAGTCTATTTGCTTCTAAATGCATGTAGATCTTGCCCTGAGAATCTTTTCCAATAATTTCCCTACCACCCTTTTTTGAGGTTGAAAGGCCTGTAATTTCCTTGATTATCCCTGCTACCATTCTTAAGCAATGGGACAACATTAGCTATTCTCCAGCCCTCTAGGACCTCACCTGTAGCCAAAGAGGAGACAAAGATGTCTATCAATGCTCTAATCTGAATAATAACCTAATTTTACTGTAAAGAAGGCATTTAACAAGCTAAAATCCCCCTTAATTGACACATTGCCAACATCAAATGAGCATTTCACAATGTTGCTTGTGAAAAGCATGGAGTGAGATGTTCTCAACATCGAGAGAGAGCTCATTGGACTTCTCTGATTCTGCCACATATTTCATGTCACTCAGACTTATATAAGATTCTGGACCTTGGGTTTTTCTTCACACTGTTGAAGAATTCTGATCCTGTGTTCTTTTTCTTTTCAGAATATTGCTGATTCATGGCTCATGTTCAAAGTCTTCTGAGATTCTTTTTCCTGCTTTTCAGAGCTTTCCTGTTCTGTTTCCCTGCAAATAAGTCTTCTGATGTCTTGGTCTGCCTTCAGAGAATTCCAATTTTAACTGTGGCCTTGTAGTCTCTTTTAACTTCAGATCATGACTCTAAAGGTTTTCTGTAGCTAATACCATAAATTATCATATGTTTTAAACCAATACTATCTCTTGCTGTCTGGTTGGAGTATCTCTGGGATGTGGGTTTAATTTTATATATGTCTGAAGGACACAAAAGTGTTTATACTTGATTGAATCGCTGTAATACCCTCACAATGATTTGGTGGAGAATGAAGTTAGATTTCGTAGGAAGCAGACCAATGGTTCGATCCTTTCAGTAACTGGAGTCTATACTTTACTTGTGAGTAATTTCTGAGATGCAGCAAACTACATCTTCTCTATTCTAAAAGATACATCTTATTAGACTAGAAGATGGCTATCCTCACTCATGCAACTCCATGTAAACTCAAAAAGAACCTATATGCTTGGGACAGATGCAGGGCATCTACTGTCTCTGAGTCTGTTTGCTCCTTTATAAGTAAATGTGTTGCTGGAACAGTGTAGCAGGTCAGGCAGCATCCAGGGAACAGGAGAATCGACGTTTTGGGCATAAGCCCTTCTTCAGGATTCCTTATGTACAGTACCAGTTGTGATGAAAAGATGGCTTTAAGAGGTGTATTTTGTCCTGGTCATTTCATGAAGAGAATTTTTAAGACAGAGGCACCAAGCTATCTATTTGAATCCAATATAGTAAAGAGCTTATGAGCCATTTGGGTTTTTTTAAAAGTTGGAACTGAATGGGTGCTTCACACCTCTACCAGAGTCAGGATTTTTGCTTTTAATCTTTTAGCAGCAGTTGGCAGGGTTGTGAAGCTACAGTATGTCTTCCTCTGCCACTCTCTCACTCAGAGTTTTCTCATGATGGTTGTCCTCCTAAATTGGAAAATTGCCCATGACATAATCTATTTTACTGAATTTGACTTTCCCAGGGGTGTGCTTATGAAATGTTACTACATTGGAATAGTTAATGTTTAGTAATTAAATAATTATGTTAAGTTTTCCAATAGAGTTAACTTATTCTAATTTCTTCTTTTTTTGTTGTATTTTAACTATAGTATATGAATAAAGTGTGGTTTGCTTTAAGACTGAGTTTGACCAATCAAATTGCATCCAAAACACAATGCCTGGCACTTGCCTTTAAAATAAGAAGAACTTAGGTTCCAGGCTATCTTCTTAATATATCTTGATGGGGTTGGTCTTGTCCATAACAAATTAGGATCAGTCTTTAATTTCAGGTTGGTTATAGGATTGTTGGACTCAAAGAAATGAGTGGTCAATGTTGGCATGTTTTATTTCGGATTTTGCATTCAGTTAGTTTAGACAGGTGTGTCTTGTGTCATAATGACTCCTCCATTCACTAAGAATTTCCTAGGGGTAGAAGAATTCACTTCAAGAGTTTTACAGAAATTGAGTAAGGCAAAGTTTTTGGAATTGTAGCTGTAGTTGGGATTGATTGTGTCTGTGAGGAAAGGTGAGATAATTACAGCATTCACACAGCATTTCCTATAGCAAGGAATGCCATTAGAATCTTTGGAAATGGTTAAAATACAATTGCAAATGAAGAAAATTGAATTAGAGGCAATAGCAAGGCCAAAAGATGAGGAAAGAATAGCCATGGCAGAACAAAAATAAAGAGAAAAGGAAATGAGACAGTTTAACTTATGATTTAAAAAAGAAGAAAGGGAGAAAGAGAGGGCTTTTGAATTTCAGAGGTTGGAACTGAAAACTCAAATTCAACTTAAAATGGCAGATGTAGAGGTGAAAAGTAGGTGTAGTGATGAGAACACTGATGGAGAGTAATCAAAGGCCTGGGGGTGTGGAGCCTGTTGGAATAAATTCAAGCATTGCCTAAATTTGATGAGAAAGATGTAACAGACTTTTTAGTTTCATTTGAGAAAGTGGCTAAACAATAAAGTGGCCGGTGGCCATCTGGGTATTGTTGATTCAAATGAAGTTGGAAGGTAGAGCCAGTGGGGTATCAGAGAAGGTATTTGGGGAGTATAATGAGATGGAAAAAAAAACCATACGAACTGCAGAAGTCTTTTGGCAGTGTTTTAAGAATACAAGGAGGAAACCTGATAAAATATATGTTGAGTTTGAAAGGATCAAACAAAGTAATTTAAATAGATGGATAAGGGTATTAGATTAGATTACTTACAGTGTGGAAACAGGCCCTTCGGCCCAACAAGTCCACACCGACCCGCCGAAGCGCAACCCACCCATACCCCTACATTTACCCCTTTAACCTAACACTACGGGCAATTTAGCATGGCCAATTCACCTGACCCGCACATCTTTGGACTGTGGGAGGAAACCGGAGCACCCGGAGGAAACCCACGCAGACACAGGGAGAACGTGCAAACTCCACACAGTCAGTCGCCTGAGTCGGGAATTGAACCCGCGTCTCTGGCGCTGTGAGGCAGCAGTGCTAACCACTGGGCCACTGGGCCACCGTGCCGTGAAAATAGATCAAACATATGATGCTCTTAGTTGACTATTTTGGAGGAGTTCAAAATTTCATTTCCTGAAGTAGCAAGAACTCAGGGAGTCAGCGAGATGTACAGCATGAAAACAGACCCTTCAGTCCAACTTGTCCATGCCAACCAGATATCCCAACCTAATCTAGTCCCACTTGCCAGCACCTGATCCAAATCCCTCCAATCCCTTCCTATACATATACCCATCCAGATGCCTTTTAAATGTTGCAATTGAACCAGGCTTCACCACTTTGTCTGGCAACTCATTCCATACATGCATCACCCTCTGTGTGAAAACGTTCCCCTTAGATCTTTTTTATATCTTTCCCCTCTCACCCTAAAGTGATGCCTTCTAGTTCTGGACTTCCCCATCCCAGGGAAAAAATACTTTGTCTATTTATCCTATCCATACCCCTCATGATTTTCTAAACCTCTATGAGGTCACCCCTCAGCCTTCAAAGCTCCAGGGAAAACAGCCCCAGCTTATCTAACCTCTCCCTATAGCTCAAATCCTCCAACCCTGGCAACATCCTTGTAACTCTTCTAAAAAACCTTTTTCAAATTTCACAACATCCTTCTGATAGGAAAGAGACCAGAATTGCAAGCAATATTCCAAAAGTGGCCTAACAATGAGATACAGCCACAACACGACTACCAAACGCCTGTACTCAATGCTCTGACCAATAAAGGAAAGCATAGCAAATGCCTTCTTCACTATCCTACCTGCGACTCTACTGTCAAGGAGATATGAACTTGCACTCCAAGGTCTCTTTGTTCAGCAATACTCCCTAGGACCTTACCATTAAGTGTATAAGTCCTGCTCTTACTGGCTTTCCCAAAATGGAGCATCTTGCATTTATCTAAATTAAACTCCATCTGCCACTCCTCAGCCCATTGGCCCATCTGATCAAGATCCTGTTGCATTCTGAGGTAACCTTCTTCGCTGTCCACTACACTTCCAATTTTGGTGTCATTAGATTAGGTTAGATTCCCTACAGTGTGGAAACAGGCCCTTCGGCCCAACCAGTCCACACCGACCTTCCGAAGAGAAACCCACTCAGAACCATTTCCCTCTGACTAATGCACCTAACATTATGGGCAATTTAGCATGGCCAATTCACCTGACCTGCACATCTTTGGACTGTGGGAGGAAACCAGAGCAAACCCACGCAGACACAGGGAGAATGTGCAAACTCCACACAGACAGTCACCCAAGGCTGTATTGAACATGGGACCCTGGTGCTGTGAGGCAGCAGTGCTAACCACTGAGCCACCATGCCACCACATCTGTAAACTTACTAACTATACCTCCTATGTTCATATCCAAATCATTTATATAAATGACAAAAAGTAATGGACCCAGCACCGATCCTTATGGCACACCACTGGTCACAGGTCTTCAGCCTGAAAAACAACTCTTCACCACTATCCTCTGTCTTCTACCTTCGAGCCAGTTCTGTGTCCAAATGGTTAGTTCTCCATATTTGTAACCTTGCTCACCAATCTCCTATGGAGAACATTGTCGAATGCCTTACTTAAGTCCATATAGATCACGTCCACCACTCTGCCGTCATCAATCCTTTGTTACTTTTTCAAAAAACTCAATCAAGTTCATGAGACATGATTTCCCACGCACAAAGCCATGTTGATTATCCCTAAATCACTCCTTGCCTTTCCAAATACATGTAATCCTATCCCTTGGAATTCCCTCCAAAAACTTGCCCCTATCAATGTCAGACTCACTGGTCTGTAGTTACCTGCTTGTCCTTACAACCTTTCTTAAATAATGGCACCACATGAGCCAACCTCCAGTCTTGACACTTTTAAAACTAATAGAATTATGGACGTTGGCCCCAAAGTGCTCCCCCACTGACACCTCAGTCATCTGCCCTACCTTATTTCCCAAAAGTAATTCAAGTTTTGCACCTTCTCTAGTAGACACATCCACATACTGATTCAGAAAATTTTCTTGTGCACACATAACAATTTCTTCTCCATCTGAACACTTAACACTATGGCAGTCCCAGCCTATTTTGGAAAGTTAAAATCCCCTACCATAACCATCCTATTATTCTTACAGATAAGTGAAATCTCCTTATAAATCTGTTTCTCTATTTCCTGCTGACTATTAGGGGGTCTATAATACAATCCCAATAATGTGATCATCCCTTTCTTATTTCTCAGTTGCACCCAAATAACTTCCCTGGATATATTCCCAGGAATATCCTCACCAATTACAGCTGTAATGCTTTCCCTTATCAAAAACGTCACTTCCCACCCCACTTTCTTCTCTTTCTATCCTTCCTATAGTATTTGTATCACTAAGCTGTCAGCCCTGTAATCTCTGATTCACATTTCTGTAATTGCTATGATCTCCCAGTCTCATGTTCCTAACCATGCCCTGAGTTCATCTGCCTGCCCTGTAAAGCCTCTTGCATTGAAATAAATGTAATTTGATTTATCAGTCTGACCTTGTTCTCTGCTTAGTTCCTGCCTGCCCTTGCTCCTTTTCCCAACTGTACCAATCTCAGATTAATCTCTTTCCTCACAATCTCCCGGGGTCCCAACCCCCCCTCCCTGACCTCACTAGTTTAAATCCTCCCGAGCAGCCCTTGCAAATCTCCCTGCCAGTATATTAGCCCCCTTCCAATTCAGGTTTAATCTAACCTTCTTGTACAGGTCACTTCTACCCTAGTCGAGATTCCAATGATACAAAAATGTGAATCTTTCTCCTATATACCAGCTTCTCAGCCACACATTCATCTGCTCTATCCTCCTATTCCTACCCTGACTGGCTTGTAGCACCATGAGTAATGCAAATATTACTACCCTTGAGGACCTCCTTTTTAAAATTTCTGCCTAACTTTTCATATTCTCCCTTCAGAATCTCATCCATTTGCCTTCCTATGTCATTGGTTCCAATGTGTACAATGACTCCTGCTGGTTCCTCTCCCCTTTGAGAGCATTGTGCACCCTCTCGGAGACATCCGTAATCCTCGCACCAGGGAGGCAACACACCATTCTGATTTTTTGCTGCTGGCCACAGAAACATCTGTCCATGCCTCTGACCAGAGAGTCCCCTAAAACAATCGATTGCTTGGAACCCAACGTGCCCCTCATTACATTAGAGCCTGTGCTCCGGTTTCCTCCCACAGTCCAAAGATGTGCGGGTCAGGTGAATTGGCCATGCTAAATTGTCCATAGTGCTAGGTGCATTAGTCAGAGGGAAATGGGTCTGGGTGGGTTACTCTTCGGAGGGTTGGTTGGACTGATTGGGCCGAAGGGCCTGTTTCCACACTGTAGGGAATCTAACCTAATCTAGGAGAAAGTGAGGACTGCAGACGCTGGAGACCAGAGTTGAAAAATGTGGTGCTGGAAAAACACAGCAGGCCAGGTATCTAATCTAACCTGTCTTGATACCAGAAACTTGGCTGTTTGTGCTACAATTCCCTGAAAATCCAGCACACCTATATTTTCCAAAATAGCATACTGATTTGAAATGGGGGTACACACATCCTGCCTTACCTGCCTACCTCTCTTACCTTTCCTAGTGTTAACCAATCTATCTTACCATATCTGCGGCTTTTCTCCCTTCCTCTAACTGCCATCCATCACACCCCCTTGCTCTTGTAAATTCCTCATTGCCTCTAACTGTTGCTCCAACTGATCCATTTGATCTGATAGGATTTGCAACTACAGCATTTGTTACAGATATAATCCTCAGTAACACATAAACTCTCCCTAAACTCACACATCCAAAAGAAGAGCATATCACTCTACTAAAGGCCATTTTTGTGTCTTCTAATCTACAGACCCAGAAAATAGCACTGTCTTATTCCTCTACAAAACACTGCTCCAGGCTAACTTAATACTTATGACTTAAGAGACATATTTCAAGAAAACATATAATCAAGAAAGAACTCACTCTACACATTAATGTAGACTTACAGTAAGGCTACATTTAAAACTACTTACTTATCTGTTTCTGTGCGGTGACCTCTCCCAAACAGGTTCCTCCAAGAGCAGTTGTGAATTTCACTGTTTGTTATGTCTTCCTAGATGCACTCTGACATCCAGCAATAGATGAATTCAAACAGCAAAGGCAGTAACTGTTCAGGTTCACTGCTGTGTCAGTTAGCAGTGAGTGTTTCTTTCTCTCTCTCCCTCCAGCACAGACCATCTGCTGCCTATTTTCTGTCCTTCTCCCCTTTAAAAGTGCCATTGTTTTGACTTGCTTTTTTCCAAAGTTCCAAAACAATGCAATAGCATTATTTGCTGCTCCTGGAATTTGAGGAAATCACTTCCAAAACCCAAAATACCTCAAAAAAGAAGTAGCCTGTTATAACCAGAAATTTTTCCTATCCTCCATCTCGGATTACCTGGAATGTGGAAAAACAGAGCTGAGACTGCAAGATAAGCAACAGTGTGGATACAAGTTGAGACTGCCTGGTGGCTCAGTGGTTAGCACTGCTGCCTCACAGCACTTAGGGACTCGGGTTCAATTCCAGCCTCGGGCGACTGTGTGGAGTTTGTACGTTCTCCTTGTGTCCGTGTGGTACTCCGGTTTCTCTCCCACAGTCACATAGATGTGCAGGTAGGGTGGATTGGTCATGCTAAATTTGCCTGTAGTGTCTAGGGATGCCGAGGTTAGGTGTCTGGGGTAAATATAGGATACAGGAATGGGTCTGGGTGGGTTACTGTTCGGAGGGTTGGTGTGGACTTGTTCAGCTGAAAGGGCCTGTTTGCATACTGTAGGGTCAGATGATTTCTCTGTAAAAAAGTAGGCCTCATGAAGTCGCAGTGTTGATCGTTTAGTAAAAGCACCGAGATGTTCGATGTGGGAAAACAAGATAAGCCAGTGAGTTTTGTTGAAATGGTAAAGGAAAACACAGTGGAAACTATAAAGCTGCAAAAGAATGGACAACCTGGTTAGGGGTTGAACATAGAACATAAAACAGTACAGGCCCTTCAACCGATGGTGTTTTGCCCAGCATTCACTTTAATCTAAGACCCACCAAACCCACCACTCCTTAATTTGCGGCCATCCATGTGCTTGTCCAACAGTCGGTTAAATGACCCAGTGTCTCTGACTCTACTATCACCACTGGCAGGGCATTCCACACACCTCTGACGTCTCCCCTACACCTGCCAATCACCCCTCGTACCAGCCATTTCTGCCCTGGGGAAAACTCTCTGGCTATTTACTCTATCTGTGCCTATCTTGTTCAACTCTATCAAGTCACCTCCCTTCCTTCTTCTCTCCAGTGTGAAAAGCCCTTGCTCACTCAACCTCTCTTCATATGAAAAGCCCTCCAATCCAGGCAGCATCCTGGTGAATATCCTTTATTCCCTCTCTAAATCATCTACAGTCTTTCTTTAATGAGGTGACCAGAACTAAACACAATTTTCCAAAAGTGGTCTAACCAGGGTTTTATAGAGCTGTGCAAAACCTTGCAGCTCTTAGACTTGATCACCCCTGCTAATGAAAGCCAACGCACCACACCCGTTCTGAACAACCCTATCAACTGGGTTGCAACTTTGAGGGATGACAATGGAATGATGAAGAATGAAAGCAGTTGTATCTAAAAGCATACACAGAAAAATCTGAGTGTATCCCAGAATGTTACATATTAAACACAATGTCTTGATGATTAAACGGAGACCACCACATATTTAGGTGAACAAGAAATGGGCAGAAGTTCATCAAGTTTTATTACCGGTGGGTGAAAAAGAGGTGTTGTGAGTAGCACATGAATTACCTGTAATAGGTCGTTTGGGAGTAAGGAAAACTCAAGCCAAAATACAAAAATATTTTTTATTGCCCTGGATTGCATAAGGATGTGGTTCAATCTTACCCGACATATCTATGTGCCAGATAATTGGAAAACCTCAGGCAGTGATAAAACCAATACCCTTAAGACTCATTCCTGCATTGAAAGAACCATTTACAAGAATCTCAAATGATTGCACGAGACTTGTACCTCAAGCAAAAAGTGTGAATTACCAATTGTTGGCCAGAATGGATATGTCTACTAGTTTCCAGTGGCCATTCCATTATTTAGAGTCAGGCTTAAAGGATTGTTGACAAGTTACTAATTTTTTATATAAGATACAGATTACCCACAGAAATGTAATCAGAAGAAGGGCCAGATTTTGCATCAAAGTTATTGAAGGAAGTTATTGATTGCTTAGGAATAAAACAATTCAAATCAACTGCATACCATTCAGAATTATAGGGAGCGTTAGAATGGTGGTATAAAACTTTAAAGACCACGTTAAGGGCTTCTAGTCAAGACTAACCAGAGGATTGGGGTAAAGCAATTCACTTTGTATTTTTTGCAATTAAAGATTCCCTAATGAATCAACTAAATTCAGTCCATTTGAATTATTTTGGGGCATGAGGTGAGAGGACCACTAAGGAGAAGTTGGTGAGTCAGAGTTCAGACATATGTGTCAAATTTTAAGGAAATATTGAATTGAGTGGGTGAGTTGGCTAGAAAGCATTTGAAAGTAGCACTTGGGGAAGTGGGCTTGATGATTAACCTAGCTAAGAGTGAGTTTGCAAAATTCTAAGTCACGTTCCTAGGCCACATCTTTGGATATGGACAGATGGCCTCACAGGATGTGAAAACAAAGGTGACTGAGGAGTTTCCTATACCATCAACAAAATGGAGAGCACTACTATTCCTGTGACTGAATGTTTTTTAAAGAACCAAATTTTAGCAATGTGATTGCTCCACTGACTGACTTGTTGAAGAAGTATAGGAAATTTCAGTGGATGGAGGAATATCAGAAAGCATTTGCCAGCTGCGTTAACCACTGCCACAGTGTTAGCTAGATCTAATTACGCAAACTCTTTCAAGGTGGCTATCGATGAGAGTGATGAGAGTGTCAGTACTGTTCTCTTGCCAGAAGACGAAAAGAAGATAAAGGGTCTTTTTTCCAGAAAATTGAACATTACACTGTCTCTCAGTTTGTTTGCTCCTTATTAAGTAAGGTTCTTCAAATCCTTATGTACTGTAGGACTTGTAATGATACAATGGCTGTAAGAGGTGTATTTTGCCCTTTATTTAAAAAGAGAGGTTTTAAGACTGAGGTGGCGAGCTGTCTACTTGAATCCAAAATAATAAACAGCTTGTGAGCCATTTGGGTTTTTTTTTCAAGTTGGAACAATAAAACAGTCTGAATGTGGGGGATAGCTGGCTCCCCCAGAATCAGGATTTTTAGTTTTGGTTTATCAGCTGCAGTTGTTAGGGTCTTCAGGCTAGGTTTGGAAGCTGCATTACATCTCTCCCTGCTACTCTCTCTCTCTCTCTGAGTTTTCTGTTGATGTTTTTCCTTCTGGATTGGAAAATTGTCTCTGAAACAATCTATTTTATTGAATTTGCCTTTGCCAAGGGCATGATTCGTGTATGTTGCTATTTGGAACAGTTACTGTTTAGTATTTAAATAATCTATAATTCTGTCAAGATTTCCAATAGAGTTAACTTATTCCAATTTTGTCTTTATTTTTTGTATTGTAATTATACTGTATAAATAAAGTTTGTTTTGCCTCAAGACAGGTAGTTCGACCAATCAAATTGCATGTGAAATGTAAGCCTGGCACTTGCCTTTAAAATAAGAAAAAGTTAGGGTCTAGGGGAGCTTCTTAATATATTTTATGGGGGTTTGCTTTGGTCCAAGACACACTCCTTTATTTACACCTGTTCTAGCGTCAGGTTTCAATTGCAACTCTCTTGTAGAATGACTTTAACATCCTCTTCCTGATATAAGTCATGTGATCAATTACAGTATCATAATTTTCATGTCATAAACACCGGACTAAAGTTAGGTAAAAGCCCAAAGCTAACCAATGTGTTTGTTATTTCAGGATATGTTTTTAAAGGGTTGTTATTAATGATAACATAGTTACAGTAGCTATGTTTAAAAAAATTCTCTCTATATATTAAAAGTCGTTACTGTAAAATGAGCCTAGATTTAGCTATTTACAACATTGAAAAAAATACACGATTGTGTTAAACAAATTCCTAACTCAATCTCTAGTTTTCTGTTTGGAAAACAGTATTTTATTCTAATCCTCACCAGCCCAAAGAGAGAATGGTTGGTTGTATTATAATATGCACAGCCTGTCTCTGCACTGTAACTGACCTGCTATCTGCTATACTATTAAGCCTTTGAAAGTTGTTTCCAACCTTGGCTATCCAAGGTCAATAATTTTAGCTAACATTAAAACCATGATAAATTGAACTGCCGCAGAGCTTTGTTTCTGAAACGTTGTCACAATCTCATGTGATTCCTTTCCCTCCATTATTTTAGAGCTCTTTGACCTTTCCTCATTACATTTACCCGAGGCTACATTTGTATGCAGTTGAATATGGCAGCTGGGAAATACTTTGCTTAATGTCTTTGTATTTTGAAGCTAATCTTGCTTCAGCTGTTACAGTCACACAACATGCTTCAAGTAGTGACTGATATACAGCTGTCCCTTAGTATTAAATTCAATGTCACATTGTCATGTTCATTTCTGTGGCCATTGCACTGGGGACTTTGAAACCTGCCCTGTCACATAACCTATTACCCATGCTGACCTCAGATGTGCAAATAGAATTACTAAACAAACAATCTAATGGCAGATGTGGACAATTCAATAAGGAAAAATTAATTAAATGGTCCCAAAATCCTTCACTGAAATTTACCTTCCTTTCTCTGTAACTGCTCTTGTCCATGAAATTAAAGTCATTGATAAAATAATTGATTTCTCTTTGGCTTGCTTACTCGAGAGAGAGAACCAGAGCTAAAATAGTATCTTTAGTTTTACAGTGATGGAGCAATCACAATATCAATTAATTTGGCCACATTTCCACCTTGTAAGGCTAGGAAGAAACAGCAGTTGATGAGTAGAATCGTACAGTCGAGTGGGGGTGGCTTTGAAGATGAAGTGTTTTCAAAATCTGGGGTGACTCCTTGGTGCTTTTCAGTCTCTGAGACACTTTGCTGCTGACAGGTGACCTACCTGCCAACAGGTGGCATGTAGCTAATTGGTGATATCAAGTTCCCAAATTTGTGACTGACCCCTGTTTAAGCCAAAGCCCAGTAACTGATTCCAATGGCAGAAGGAGGGCTTTTGAGACTTTCTTTAAATTCCCTTCAGCCTGATGCCCTTTCTTCAGATCGTCAGGTTTGTAACTGTGGCAAGCTTTAATATTTTCTTGGAAATCTTTAGAGGGCACCTCAATTTTATAATGCCCTTATCATCCAACACGTAAACTGGTAATGTCTGCCTCTCTTCATGGAGCTATGAGTCACCTGGTGCCATGGATGGTCTCATCAATTGTCTTTCTCTTGTCCTTAATTGGAAGTGGTAGCCACAAGAGGCAGCCTGTTAATTATTATCTTAGGTAGAATTATACAGGCAGATGGACCTTGGAAACTATCAGGGTTAGGACATACTGATGGTTCCATAACTAATTTAAGATCAAAGGCAGTAAGATTCCATCTCATATGTCATCATAGTACACATCAGTCCCGAGAAAACTTCTGACAAAATTCTCATATTATTATCCTTTTTGTTTAATTGTCAATACTCAATGTCACTACTATTTTGAATGTGTACGTGATCCACAAGTTTATTCAATTGACTAATAAGAAAATAATATTTAATTAATACATTTTGCCAATTTTAATTGCTTTTACTATCAAGATTTTACTGCAAGATCTTGCATCATTAATATCTGCAGTACCTGTTGTTCGTGGACTTGTGTTGGATATTCTTGATGTTTAGAGGTTACATTGTGTGATTAACAATAACTTATTCTACATTAATTCATGGGAACAGGGTATTGCTTTTGTAGTTTCCATTTGGTAGTGGGAGAATGGGAAACTGTATATAAATAGAACATGGGATGGTGCAGCACAGTGCAGGGCCTTCGGCAACATCCGAGGAGCAGGAGTTTCGGGCAAAAGCCCTTCATCAGCCCATTCCTGATGAAGGGCTTTTGCCCGAACGTTGACTCTCCTGTTCCCCGGATGCTGCCTGACTTGCTGTGCCTTTCCAACACCACACTCTCAACTCTAAATCTCCAGCATCTGCAGTCCTCACTTTCGCTTAGTCTAAGATCAACCTAACCTACACACCCCTCAATTTACTACTGTCCATGTGCTTGTCCAGCAGTCACTTAAATGTCCCTAATGTCTCTGACTCTACCACCATCGTTGGCAGTGCATTCCACACACCCACTACTCTCTGTGTAAAGAACCTACCTCTGACATCGCCCCCATACCTTCCTCCATTCACCTTAAAATTATGACTCTTTGTGACAGCCATTTCTGCAAAATGAGTCATGATTATTGACAATGACATGGTCATGCATGATAATACAAATAAATAGATTTCTTGCCAACATTGGTGAGAATCTCATCTTGCCATTCAACACTTGGTTGAAAAATGGGGCTTTTTGCTTTCAATGATCTGACTCTTCTTGCTGACCATCACATATGATTTTCCTAATTTTCTTTTTATGGCACATGTGTTGATGTCTATTTTATTCCACAATTCCGGACGACACAAGTTTTTTGTACAACAGCAGTAGCTTTATTATCAGACAACCGCCGAGAGATTCAAAACGTCTCTAAAGTAGCCGAGTGCCTATTTTTTCACGAATCTCTGCCTTATACACAGAGACAGTATATTTTATAGGAATTAGACAATGGCATATCAGTCATATGGCCAATTGTCATTACATAGTTTAAAGTAGGTATTTATGAATTTACAAAGCTTGATGAATGTTGATGCCCTGTGATAACATGTAAATGGATTACAGAAACAGATTATCGTATTGTTCATGTTTATGTGTTGATGGGAAGAGATTAAGGCAGAAGGGTTCTTCCTTCAGTAAATGGTGGATTCACATGCCAATGCCAATATGGAAGGGAAGTGAAAGGGGGATTCACATACCAATGCTAATATGGAGGGGAAGTAAGGGAGCGGGAGGCATTTTAACAGGGTTATGGCCAGGCTATCAGTCTTGTCTAGAAAGGGCAAATTCCATTTCTGGGGTTATGGGGGAATCCACATGTGTGGCTCCAATAGATTCTATTTCTAAGATATAATCAGCCTCCCCCTGCTGAAGTGTTTTGTCTGTATTGTAAGAGTACAGGCCGTCAGTGATGCTGCAGTAAGACCTTTGGCAGGGGAATATTTAACTCTTGAGTCCCCAATGTGTCTTGAAAAAGAAGCGAAGTATGGAAATTGCCCCTCTATAACATTTTAACTTCCTCACATGTCATTCAGGGTTTCAGAAGATTTTTCCTAAAAGTTAAAAATTAGCTAAACTTATAAAGATCTAATGCTTTATTGTGTCCCATAACTTCTCATTGACTTTAGCATAACAATGAAATGCAGAAGATTATATTTCAAAAGTGCATTTAATAGTTTCTTGCAAATAGTGCAAATATAATTGTAAGTATCAAATTTTCCTCTGCTATGCAGTTCTTGCATTTAAAGGAAAGGTGAAACAGACCCATTCATTTGACTCTCTTGACAATATGTTGCCAGAGGGAGAGGACGTACTTGTGCATAGCAACATAAATGGGAACAGAATTAGGCTACACCATTCTGCCATTCAGTTAGATCATGGCTGAATTTCTACATCAATCTACTTATCCCTTTATTTCTTCATTCAACTTTGAGCAGAAAGGTCCTTAAAAATGTTGCTCCAATCCAACAAACTATAAACTGTTCAGAACTGTACAAGGATGGAAAACTTAACTTTTAATTTCTACCTTGACCTCCTGATGATCCCATCCCAAATATCAAGGTTGGAACTATGTCAATGTTTTAGGCAAGTACCTTTGTCAGTCAGAACACAGCAGGCTGTCCAACACACTTTTCTGACATTAACACTGGTGCTCCATAGACAATAACAATCCCTTACCAGACCAATTTGCGAGATAACAGTTACTCTTACAGTATCAGCACTGATACCAAATGATCCTTATATCTGTCTCTGAAAGCCGATGGGAAATATCCTGCCCTATTAAACTGCATTAGGATTTATCAAATTCTATCAACCTTGCCATTATCTACCACTCAATATGGCCTGCCCTTATGGAAATCATCCATCTCTCTGATGAAGTATTCTTTTGCTATCTACTTCATTGCTCCATTCCAGATATTATTGGCATTCTGTTGGCCAATACATTTTGTTCACACAGCTGCTAGTTCTTTCCATCCAATCTACCTCAAGAGAATTATCCAGAATTCATTCACTTCTCAGTCTCTGACTTCTCCAATGAAAAAACTAAAACTTCATGAGCATATCCTAATAACTAAGGGCCTTAAGTGTGAATGTTTTTCTGGTTGTCCTCTTCCAGATTTTTATGCAGACCAATGGAAAGATGCAATAAAAACAGGTTTGTGAGTATGGAAAGGTACAATAAAAACAGGTTTGTGATTATGGAAAGATGCAATAAAAATAGAGTTGTCATAGTGGGTAACGTTAACTTCCCCAATATTGACCTGGACTCCTGAAGAGCAAGAGGCTTAGATGGGACAGATTTTGTTAAGTGCATCCAAGACGATTTCTTGTAACAGTACATAGATAGTCCAACTAGAGGAGAGGCCAGACTGGACCTTGTATTTGCTAATGAGCCTGGCCAAGTGACTAGGAGCAAGTGAGGTCTGCAGATGCTGGAGATCAAAGTCGAGAGTGTGGTGCTGGAAAAGCACAGCAGGTCAGGCAACATCTGAGGAGCAGGAGAATCAATGTTTTGAGTGTCAGCCCTTCATTAGGAATGAGGCCAGATAATTGACCTTTCAGTTGGAGAGTATTTTGGAAACAGTGATCACAACTCCTTAAATTTTAAGATAGCTATGAATAATAAATTATCTCAGCATTAGGTAGGAGCTCGGGAATGTTATTTGGGAGGAGCTGTAATCTGATTTGCTGATCAAAGTTTAGAATTGGCATTTTCCAGTAAGGAGGAAGGACAAGGATGACAAGATAATGGACCCTTGGATAATGAGGAAAATTGTGAATTTAGTCAAAAGGACAAAAGAAGCACATGTAAAGTTTAGGAAATTAAAATTGGACAAGGCTCATGAGTAGTATACAGAAAGTAGAAAGAATTCAAGCAGTGAATTATGGGAGCAAGAATGATCCATGAAATGACGTTGACAAGTAGGTTTAAAAAGAATCCCAAGGCATCCTCTGGATATATTAAAAACAAGACAATAACTAGGGAGAAGGTAGGATCACTCAAGGATAAAGGAGTGAACTTGCTTGGAGGGAGACAATTTGGGTGAGATCGCAAATGAGTACTTTGCATCAGTGTTCAGCCAGGAGAAGAATAAGAGTAATAATGAGATTTGTGTGGAGCATGCTAACAACATAGGGCATTTTAAGTTCAAGAAATAAGTGGTGTTGGGTATTTTGAACAACATTAAGGTGGATTAGTCCCCAGGGCCTGATGGTATCTACTCCAGGTTATTGAGAGAAACAAGAGAAGAGATTGCTGGGGATTGACCAAGATCTCTGTATCTTCAGTAGCTGTTGGAGACATCTCCAGAGGACTGGCGAGTGGCTAATGTTGTTCCTCTATTCAAGAAGGGAAGTAGGGACAATCTAAGGAACTATAGACCAGTGAGTCTCACATCAGTAGGTAGGAAGCTATTGGAGAGAATTCTTAAGGATAGGATTTCTGCACATTTTGAAAAGCATGGTCTAATTGGGGACAGTCAGCAAGGCTTTGTGCAGGGCAGATCTTATTAACTTGACTGAATTTTTCAGGGAAGTGATAAAGATGATTGATAAGGGTAAAACAGTAGATGTTGTTTATATGAATTTTAGTCAGGCTTTTGACAAGGTCTCTCATGGTAAGCTCATCCAAAAGATTAAGATGCAAGGGATCCATGGTGACTTGGCTGCATGGATTCAGAATTGGCTTGACCAAAGAAGACAGAAAATACTGGTGGAAGTTTGTTTTTCAGGCTGGAGATCAGTGACTGTGTTCCGTACTCAGGCCTCTGCTGTTTGTGGTACATATAAAATACTTGGATGAAAATGTAGATAGGAGGGTAAGGCCATTTGCAGACAACACAAAGATCTGTGGAGTTATGCAAGGTTGTCAAAGGAGGGCTGTGATAATGCTATTTTGCTATTCGGGTGAAGATTTGCATCAGCACACTCATCACTAGCAGAAGGAGAACCTCAGCAAGACACCCTCCAAGAAAGGCAGGTAAATCCTTATGATTTCTATTGTTTATAGTGATTTTTGTTTAGCTTCTGGTTTTCCAATTGAAGGAATTGACCCTGACTGTGTGTTACAAGATCCAGGACTATGTGTTGAAGGGTGCACTAAAGCTTGAGGCAGCTGCTGCCAAGGTGCAGTGGGGAAAGACCACCTTGTCAGGTCCTTCTGCCTAAGAATAACTGGGGCCATTCAGTAATTGGGCCCTGCTGATCCTCAGCTAAATGCCAAAAGGTTGATTGTAAATATAAAGAATGGTGAATGTCAAGGCTTAACTTGTTCTCTGTAAGTAAAGAGAGTGTAGGTATGAATGGCTTCATTAACTATACATGATTTGGAGATGCCGGTGTTGGACTGGGGTGTACAAAGTTAAAAATCACACAACACCAGGTTATAGTCCAACAGGTTTAATTGGAAGCACACTAGCTTTCGGAGCGACGCTCCTTCATCAGGTGATTGTCTGATTGTAAGGTGATTGTCAGGAAGGATTCCTTCCTGAAGAAGGGCTTATGCCCGAAACGTCGATTCTCCTGCTCCTCGGATGCTGCCTGTCCTGCTGTGTTTTTCCAGCACCACATTTTTCAACTCCTCCCATAACCTGCCTGTAAAGGTGCTATTGCTTACTTCTACTTCCTCCGCCTCTGCTATACCTGCTTCCAGGAGGACAATTCAACTCCAGGAATTCCCAGATGACCTCCTATTTCAAGGACCATATTTTCCCAACCACATGATCAACAATGCCCTCCAGCGCATCTCCTCTACTTCCAGTACCTCAGCCATTGGACCCCATCTCTCCAACCACAACAAGGATAGAACCTCCCGGTCCTCACCTTCCACTCCTCTAAACTCCTGATACAGCACATTATCCTCTGACACTTCCACCACCCATGATCAGACCCATCACCAGAGATATATATTCCCTCTCTACCTCTAGCTGCATTCTTCAGAAACCATTCCCTCAGCAACTCCCTCATTATTTTCATGCCCCCCCACTGACCCACCCTTCACTCCTGGCACACGCTCTTGCCGTTGCAAGAAGTGTAAAACCTGCACTCACATTTCCCCCCTGACCTCTGTCCAAAGCCTCAAAGGATCCTTCCACATCTGGCAGAGATTTTCCTGCACATCCAAACACCTCGTCTACTGTATCCATTGCTCTCGATGTGGTCTCCTCTACATCCGGAAGACAGGACACCAACCCGTGGAATGTTTCAGGGAATATCTCTTGGACACATGCACCAAACAACCCCACTGCCCTGCGGCCAACCACATCTACTCCCCTTCCCATTCCACCAAGGACATGCAAGTCCTGGGTCTCCTTGACTGCCAAATCCAAACCACCTGACACCCAGAGGACAAATACTTCATCTTCCGCCTTGTAACCCTCCAACCACATGGCATCAATGTCAACTTCACCAGTTTCCTCATCTCCCCTCCCCCCACCTTATCCCAGATCCAACCCTCCAGCCCAACACCACCCTCTTGAACTGTTCCACCTGTCCATCTTCCTTCCCACATATCTGCTCCACCCTCCCCTTTGACCTATCACCATCATCTCCCTGTCATGTTCCTAGCTACTTTACCTCCACCCCACCCTCCTATTTATCTCCCAGCCTCCTTCCCCATATTCTTGATCAAGGACTAATGCCCAAAATGTCAACTCTCCTGCTACTTGGATGCTGCCTGACTGCTGTCCTTTCCCAGAGCCACACTTTTCAACTCTGATCTCCAGCATCTGCAGCCCTCAATTTCTCCAAATCAAATTGCCGCAATGCTAAAGAGGAGGAATTCCTGGATGGTTTTCTTGACCAACATGTGGCGGAACCAACTAAAGAACAGGCTATCTTACATTGGATGCTGTGTAGTGAGAAGGGAATCATTGCCAATCTAGCTGTGTGAGACCGCTTGTGGATGAGCGACCATAACATGATAGAATTGTTTATTATCAAGATGAAGAGTGAGATAGTTGATTCGGAGACTAGGGTGCTGAATGAGGAAACTATGCAATTATGAAGTGTGAGTTGGCCTTGATAATTGGAGACAGTGGATAGGCAATGACAAACATTCAAGGAATGCAAGGGGGAACTGCAACAACTGTTTATTCCTGTCTGACGCCAAAGCAAAATGTTTAAGAGGGCCAATCCATGCCTTACAAAGGAAATTAGAGATAGTATCCGATCCATGGAAAAAACATACAGATTGTCCAAGAAGATTAATAGATCTCAGGATTGGGAGGAGCAGTTTAGAATTCAGCAAAGAAGGATCAAGGGATTGATTAAGAAGATACAGTACGAATGTAAGCTTGCAGGGAACATAAAGATTGATATTAAGATTTTCGACAGGTATGTGAAGAATGGTGAAGTCAAATGTAAGTCCACTACATACAGAAATGGGGGAATATATAATGGAAGGCAAAGAAATGGCTGAGCAACTGAAAACATACTTAGGCTCTTTCTTCAGAAAAAAGGACATAAATCAGATACCAGAAATATTTGACAATGCAAGATTTAGTGAGAGGGAAAAATTGAGGGAGATCAATATTAGTAGAGAAATGGTGTTGGAAAATTGAGGGGATTGAAGGCGGGTAAATCCCACATTAGGGATTATTGTGCAACATTAAAGCGCATGGGATTGAGGGAAGTGTATTGAGATGGATACAAAACTGGTTGGCAGAGAGGAAACAAAATGTAGGAGTTAATGGGTCAGTTTCAAATTGGCAGGAAATAACTAGTAGGGTGCCACAGAGATTGGTGCTGAGACCTCAGCTATTCACAATATATATTAGTGATTTGGATGAGGGAACAAAATGTAACATTTCTAAGTTTGCAGGTGATACCAAATTGGGAGGAAGGGTGAACTGTGACGAGGATGCAGCGATCCTTCAACATGATCTGGACAGGCTGGATGAGTTGGAAAATCAATGGCAGATGCAGTATAATTTGGATAAATGTGAGGTTATTCCCTTTGGAAGCAAAACCAAAAAGGCACATTACTACCTGAATGGTGAAAAATTGGGAGAGGGATGTGTGAAGTGAGACCTGGGTGTCCTTACTTCTAGTCGCCGAAGGTGAGCATGCGGCCTTAGCAGGTGTTAAAGAAGGCAAATGGTATGTTGGCCTTGATTATGAGAGGTTACAAGTACAGGAGCAGGGATGTGATATTGCAGTTATACACGGCCTTGATGAGGCTACACCTAGATTATTGTGTACAGTTTTGGGCTCCTTTTCTTCTCTTGCTCTCGAAGTGCAGCAAAGCTTTATTAGGCTCAATCCGGGGATTTCAGTACCAAAATACGAGGAGAGATTGGCTAGTTTAGGATTGTTTTCGCTGGAGTGCTGACAAATGTGGGGCAAATCTCACTGAGACTTATAAAATTTTAACAGGACTAGACAGGGCAGGTGCAGAGAGAATGTTCCCAATGGTAGGTGCGTCCAGAACCAGGGGTCACAGTCCAAGGATTCAGGGTACACCATTTAGCATGGAGATGAGGAGACATTTCTTCATGCAAAAAGTGCTGTGTCTGTGGAATTCATTACCACAGGAAGTAGCTGATACCAAAACATTGAATATATTCAAGAGGTGGGATCAAAAGATATAGCGAGAAAGTAGGATTAGGCTATTGAGTTGGACGATGCTGCCTGAATTGCTGTGCTCTTCCAGCACCACTGATCCAGAATTGAGTTGGACGATCAACCATAATCAATGGTGAGTAGGCTCAAAGGGCTGAATGGCCTCCTCCTGCTTCAATCTTCTATGTGTCTATGCATCTATATAGATCAGTTGCAGATATGAGCAGAGAAATGGCAGATAGAGTTTAATCTGAGTAAGTATAGGGTGTTGCATTTTGGAAAATCAAATGTTAAAGAAAGGTATATAGTTAATGGCAGGACCCTCCACAGCACTGATATCCAGAGTGATCTTGGGATTCAAGTCCATCGTTCCCTAAAAGTGGGCACGCAAGTAGATAAAGTGGTAAAGAAGACATATGGTATGCTTGTCTTTGTTGGTTGGGGAATTGAGTACAAGGTGCAACTTTATAAGACCTTTGGTTTGGCCACACTTAAAGTATTGCATTCAATTCTGGTCGCAACATTATAGGAAGGATGTGGAGGCTTTGGAGAAGGTGGAGAAGAGGTTTACCAGGATGCTGCCTGGATTAGAGAATATGAGCCAAAAGGAGAGGCGAGAAAAACTTGGTTTGTTTTCTCAGGCAAAGGCTGAGGTGAGGTTTGATGGAAGTTTATAAAATTATGAAATGCATAGTTAGGATTGATGGTCAGAATTTTTTTCCTAGAGTTGAAATGTTTAAAACTAGGGAGCGTGTAATTACAGTGAGGGGGTAAGTTTAAAGGAAATGTGAGGAGCGAGTTTTTTTACAGAGTGGTAGGAATGTGGAATGCACTGCCGGGGGTAATGGTGGAGACAGAAATTATAGAGGAATTTAAAGAGTCTTTTTGGTGCACACATGAATATGCAAGGAACAGATGGATATGGATCAAGGACAGGCAGAAAGGACCAGTTTAATTTAGCATCATGTTCGGCACAGCATCATTCCTGTACTGTATTATTCTCTGTTCTATGTTCCACGTTCTAATGTTATTTGGACATTATCTGACATGTATAATATTATTAGTGCTATATCGTGTTGCCCTAGCAAACCATGCTAACAATCTAATTGTTTACTTATGGCCTCACACTATATGGGAACCTTCAGCCTTTATCCTGGATCTTTTCATTCATTCCATGACTCTAAACTTGTGTCACACTCAAATCTCTGACCCAATTGTTCCGAAGATACTTGTACGTGTGACTTAATACTTGGAGATTATATTAAAATATAAAATTATGCACTACATTAAATGTTTAAGTACTTAGGTGATATTCAAATACTTGTACTTAATGTACAACTCTAAGCCCAATACAGACTTTGAATTAAAATGCTATCTTTATGGCATGGACTGAGTGGAAACTATGAGGCTTTTTCCCAGAGTGGAGGAGTAAATTACTAGGAGACACAGGTTCAAGATGAGAGGGAGGGTAGTTTAAAAGAGATGTGCGAGGCACATTTTTCACACAAAGGGTGGTGAGTGCCTGGAGCACTTTGCCAGAGGAGGTGTTGGAAGCAGACACAATAGCAGCCTTCAAGAAGCACCTGGACGAGTACATGAATAGGAAGGTGACAGAGGGATATGGATCCTGTAAGTGAAGACAGTTTTAGTATGGAAGGGGAAAATGTGTGGTACATGCTTGGAGGGCTGAGGTGTCTGTTCCTGAACTATATTATTCTTTGTTCTTTGTTTGTTCTTTTCATTCTTACCCTCAACTTATGTACAGAACAACCTTGATTATCCAAATGAAATGGACTGGGAGTATTTTGTTCGGATAACTGAGAGTTTGGATAGCAAACTGTTTGGATAATGGATAGCTTTATTTTTACAGGACATTGAAATCTTGTTCGGATAATCCAAAATTCAGATAACTGATGTTCGGATAATCGAGGTTTTACTGTATTGCTGCATGATCTCTGTACTGAGCTGTGACAGTACTAATAAGTCACTTTCTTTGATTTAATTCCCTTTCATACATTTACAGGTGAAATCTCCATCTCTGTCAACTTTTTACTAACACTTAAATTTTGTTAATATTAACACTTTGAGAAAGATATGCCACTTTTGTTTTAAAATGTAGCCTTTTACATGCCGTTTTGTTAACAGTCTGTCTCTTAATTTCTCTAACTCATAGCAACATTTAGAGTTCTTATTCAGTCAATATCTATATATTCTATCAAGCATGACAGAATGAGATTCTGAAAGAAGCTAATACAATAGTTAGAGCAACAAAATGAGGAACTGTTTTAATCATCGCACAGGACATTTCTGCGATGTGTCAAAAAGAATATAATGAAATATCACTTTTTGAATTAAAATAGTTCACTTGAAGTAAGAATTGCTTCACTGAAATCTAGGTTTATGTCAATTTCAAATAATGGAGCACAGTTATAAAGAATTAAGGTGTAGACATGGTAATAATGAAAAATATGTGAGGAGTTAACTTTTGCCCTATGCAAAAAAATACAGGAAAAGGTCAGCAAGTCTGGCAGCATTTTTGGAGAGAAGTCAGAGTTAATGTTTCAGGTTGGACAACCCTTCCTCAGAACTGAGGAGTTTTTCCAGCAATTTCTGTTTTTGTTTCTGATTTACACCATCTTCCGTTTTTAACTTTTGCTCTAAGTTGAAAGTTGGTGTTAATAAAACAAACCTGTTTGAAAGCCTGAATGTAGAATGCAATTTTAGACCTCATTGTTGATAGCCATATTTTGAACTTGCCTGAAGATGTTCAAACATTTGAGTCGAGAAATTCAGCTTCACCTACTCTGAGTATGTGAATTGTAATTCATTCACAGCCAGTCCAGTTAGGAAAAAACAGCGCCCACATTTTTTGCTGTTTCTGTGTTTGTCTGATTGTAGAGAATAGGAGGAGCTTCGAAATCGACGTTTCGGGCAAAAGCCCTTCATCAGGAATAAAGGCAGAGAGCCTGAAGCTCAGGGAGTCTCTCTCCCACTGCAACTCCCAGGTCATTTCCTCTGCCCTGAAGCTCTTCAACCATGTCCTGAAACAAACTACAGCTAACCTCCAGCAAAACTGTCCCCTTGACTTGTCCGGACTTGTCCGACCTGCCCAGCTCCTTTTCCACCTATCCATTCCACCCTCTCCTCCCTGGCCTATCACCTTCATCTCCTCCCCCACTGACCTATTGTACTCTATGCTACTCTATCAACACCCCCAACCTCCTCTAGCTTATCTCTCCACGCTTCAGGCTCTCTGCCTTTATTCCTGATGAAGGGCTTTTGCCCGAAACGTCGATTTCGAAGCTCCTCGGATGCTGCCTGAATTGCTGTGCTCTTCCAGTACCACTGATCCAGAATCTGGTTTCCAGCATCTGCAGTCATTGTTTTTACCTGATTGTAGAGAATAGTCAAGTGCTGCTGGCTCAACAGAAGTCTTACATTATGTGAAGCTATCATCTGTTCCAGCTCTTACAGTCAGTATTTCTCATGTCATTGGATGCTGCACTGACTGAAGAGAAGCTGCATTGCTGACTATTTTTGCTGCCTCTGTTGCAATTAAAAAACAAAGTGACAATGACGAAGTGAATCCATCTAGTGCACTGACGTAGGTCGAGAAGCTTGAGTCATGGAATTTCAGGAGAGAGGCAGTCTTTCTGTTCCAAGGCAGTGGGAAGATAGACTGTGGCAATAGGCTATCTCTGAAGAGAACAGGAGCAAGTAACCAGGGAATACAAGGAGATTTTCCCTGAAGATCTGGTAACAATGCTGGACAAAGTTTAACAGCTTCATACAGTTGGACAAGAATACATCTTTAAATGACATTTTGCTCGACCATTGCTCAATGCGTCACACCCCCATTACTCAACAAGCTGCCCCAAGCAGACAGGATTCAAAATCTAACATTTCAAATGCTCCTCCTCATCCTTACATGCACCTCTCGCTCTCCACATACCTCCCACTGATTCATCCATGACAGGTACATCACCCAAATAAAGACATGGCTATCATTGACCTAGATGCCTCTCTCCTGGAATGGAAAAGAGCAGAATAGAAATGGTGAAGGACAAAGACCCTTGATGTCTTAGAGTGCTAAAGAGGAGATTAATTTCAGCAGCATCAGTTTGCCACATCCAACTGTGCAAGAACATTAAGAATTATAATATATTCATAGAACTATAGAGTCATAGAGATGTATAGCACGGAAACAGGCCCTTCAGTCCAACTCGTCCATACCGACCAGATATCCCAACCTAATCTAGTTCCATTTGTCAGCACTTAGTGCATATTCCTCCAAACTCTTCCTATTCATATACCCATCCAAATGCCTTTTAAATGGTGCAATTGTACCAGCTTCTACCACTTCATGTGGCAGCTCATTCCATATGCGTACCACCCTCTGCATGAAAAAGTTGCTCCTTAGGTCCCTTTCATATCTTTCCCCTCCCACCCTATGCTCTCTAGTTCTGGACTCCCCCCCCATCCAAATGCCTTTTAAATGGTGCAATTGTACCAGCTTCTACCACTTCACATGGCAGCTCATTCCATATGCGTAGCACCCTCTGCATGAAAAAGTTGCTCCTTAGGTCCCTTTTATATCTTTCCCCTCCCACCCTATGCTCTCTAGTTCTTGACTCCCCCACCCCAAGTGTCTAGTTAGCCTATCCATGCCCTTCATGATTTTGTAAACCTCTATAAGGTCAACCCTCAGTGTCAGATGCTCCAAGGAAAACAGCCCCAGCCTATTCAGCCTCTCCCTAGAGCTCAAATCCTCCAACCCTGGAAAAACCGTTCTAACTCTTTTCTGAACCCTTTCAAGTTTCACAACTTCACTCTGATAGGAAGGAGACTAGAAATGCACACAGTATTCCAAAAATGGCTTAACTAATGAACTGTACAGCCGCAACATGACCTCCCAACTCCTGAACTCAATACCCTGACCAATAAAACAAAGAATACCAAATGCCTTCTTCACTAACCTATCTACCTGCGACTCCACTTTCAAGGAGCTTCGAACCTGTACTCCAAGGTCTATTTGTTCAGCAACACTCCTGAGGACCTTACCATTAAGTGTATAAGTCCTGCAAAGATTTGCTTTTCCAAAATGCAGCACTTCGCATTTATCTAAATTAAACTCCATCTCTCATTTCTCAGCCCATTGGCCAATCTGATCAAGATCCTGTTGTAATCTGAGGTAACCTTCTTTGCTGTCCACTACACCTCTAGTTCTGGTGTCATCTGCAAACTTACTAACTGTATCTCCTATGTTCACATCCAAATCATTTGTACAAATGATGAAAAGTAGTGGTCCCAACACCGATCCCTGTGCTGGTCACAGGCCTCCAGACTGAAAAACAGCCGTCCACGACCATCCTCTGTTTTCTATATTTGAACCAGTTCTGTATCCAAATGGCTAATTTTCCCGGTGTTCCATGATATCTAACTTTGCTAACTAGTCTCCCATGGGTAATTTTGTCGAACACCTTACTGAAGTCCATATTGATCACTTCCTCAGCTCTGCCCTAATCAATCCTCTTTATTACTTCTTCAAAAAACTCAATCAAGTTCGTGAGACATGATTTCTCACAGACAAAGCCATGCTGATTTTCCAAATATATGTAAATCCTGTCACATAGGATTCCCTCCAACAACTTGTCTACTACTGATTTCAGGCTCACCGGTCTATAGTTACCTGGTATGTCCTTACCACCTTTCTCAAATAGTGGTACCACATTAGCCAACCTCCAGTCTTCCAGCACCTCACCTGTGATTATTGATGATACAAATATCTCAGTAAGAAGCCCAGCAATCACTTCCCTAGCTTCCCACAGTGTTATAGGATACATCTGATCAGATCCTGGGGCGTTATCCACATTTATGCATTTCAAGACATCCAGCACTTCCTCCTCTGTAATGTGAACATTTATCCAGATGTCACCATCTATTTCTGTTTTCCATGTATTTATCAACAGTAAATATAATGCAAAATACTCGTTTAGTATCTCCCCCATCTCCTGCGGCTCCACACAAGTCTACCTTGCTGATCTTTGAAGGGCCCTATTCTCTTCCTAGTTACCCTTTTGTCCTTAATATATTGGTAAAAACACTTTGGATTCTCCTTCACTGTATTTGAGGAGAAAGTGAGGTCTGCAGATGCTGGAGATCAGAGCTGAAAATGTGTTGCTGGAGATGCGCAGCAGGTCAGGCGGCATCCAGGGAACAGGAGAATCGACTTTTCGGGCATAAGCCTGATTCCTGAAGAAGGGCTTATGCCCGAAACGTCGATTCTCCTGTTCCCTGGATGCTGCCTGACCTGCTGCGCTTCTCCAGCAACACATTTTCAGCTCTTCACTGTATTTGCCAAAGCTATCTCATGTCCCTTTTTTGCCCTCCTGATTTCCCTCTTAAGTGTACTCGTACTGCTTTTTTACTCTTCTAAGGATTCACTCGATCTGTCATGTCTACACCTGACATATACTTCTTTTTTTTTCTTAATCAAACCCTCATTTTCTCTAGTCATCCAGCATTCTCTCCACTTACCAGCCTTTCCTTTCACTCTTATAGGAATATACTGTCTTGTTATCTTATTTCTGAAGGCTTCCCATATTCCAACCAACCCTTTACCTGTGAACATCTGCCACCAATAAGCTTTTGAAAGTTCTTGCCTAATACCATCAAAATTAGTCTTCTGCCTATGCCCTTCTTAATCCAACCTCACTCTCAATCTGTTATCTGGAATGTAGTACAAGCAGCAAATGTACCCATGGACAAAGGTAATTTAATGGGTGAACCTGAGCCTTCTATTTCACGCACACGTTCTATCACTAGCACTGGAAGACAATGCTTCACAGCTGATGCTTTTGTACAATGAATTGCAAGTATGCAAGGACAAGGTTTGTAATCTGAAAGGGAGTCATTTCTTTGTGGTGGCTGGCTACCATGGTGGCTCATTGCCAGAATGTTACTGTCACTATGTAGCATGAACCATTGGTTGTCCAAAGGTCATTTGGACGTGACATACTTCAGGGGTCAGTATGGAGGCAATACATTGAGCTCCTGAAGAAACTTTCATGCCGCACAGTATGAGCATATAACATGACACTTCAGTGTGATAGAGGTGAGGACTCATGAGTACTTCCAGTAAACTTTCTGACGGTCCCCATTTCTATTTACTGGAGACCTGTACCTGACATGGAGATCGTAATCGCTGTCATATTCGTGGGAGAGTCTAGGCCCAGACAGCATAGTCTCAGAATAAAAGAGTGCCAATTTAAGATTGAGATAAAGAGGAATTTCTTGTCTCTGAGGTTTGTGAGTCTTTCAAATTCCTTGCCATGGAGAGCTGTGGGTGCAGATCCTTGTATATACTTAAAGCTGAGCGATTTAGATTTTTGGTCAAGGGAATAAAAGGTTATGAGGAAAAGGCAGGAAGTGAATGTGAGGAATGTTAGATCAGCCATGATCCAATTGAATGGTGAAGCAGGTTTGAAGGGCCAACTAATCCTGTTCCTATTTATTATGGTCTCTTGTCTTATGGTCTTACAGTCCTTGTAGTCTGCTTCAACTCTCAAGACAATATAGAAGAAAACAACATTTATAACATTATTGAATATAGAACATAGAAAAGTACAGCACACAACAGGCCCTTCAGCTCACGAGGTTGTGCCGAGGATTATTCCTAATCTAAAACAAAATAACTTAACCTATGCACCCCTCAATTCATTGCTGTCCATGTGCATGTCCAGCAGTCGCTTAAATGT
>NC_057723.1:62378190-62438634 GCF_004010195.1 Chiloscyllium plagiosum | reverse complement strand
GACTCTCATTACCTTGTATACCTCGATCAGGTCACCTCTCTTCCTCCTTCTCTCCAGAGAGAAATGTCCGAGCTTAGTCAACCTCTCTTCTTAAGACTAGCCTTCCAGTCCAGGCAGCATCCTGGTAAACCTTCTTTGCACCCTCTCCAAAGTCTCCCTATCTTTCCTTTAATAGGGCGACCAGAATTTGACACAATATTTCAAGTGTGGTCACACCAGGATTTTGTAGAGTTGCAGCAAATCCTCGCAGCTCTTAAACTTGATCCCCCTGTTAATGAAAGCCAAAACACCATATGCATTCTTAATAATCCTATCCACTTGGGTGGCAACTTTTAGGGATCTACGCACTTCAACACCAAGATCCCACTGTTTCTCCACAATACCAAGAATCCTGTCTTTAATCCTATAATCAGCATTCAAGTTTGACCTTCCAAGATGCATCACTTTGCATTACAACACATTTGCATTTTTTCTGCGACATCTGCATTTTTCCAAACCTGCTGGCCTATGAGTTCTTCGATCTCCCTATTGCTATTAGGGGGTCTGTAGAAAACCCCCAAGGCAGTGGCTGCTCCTTTGCTGTTCCTAACTTCCACCCACACTGACTCAGGAAACAAACCTTCCTCGACAACCTTTGTTTCTGTAGCTGTGATGCACTCTCTGAATAGCAATGCTACATTTCCTCTTCTTTTTTCCACCCTCCCAGTTCTTTTTAAACATTCTAAACCCTGGAACATCAAGCAACCATTCCTGCCCCTGTGAAACTCACGACTCCGTTATGGCCATAACATCATAGTCCCAAATACTGATCCATGCTCTGAGGTCATCACTCTTATTTCTGACACTCCTTGTGTTAAAGCAGACACACTTTAACCAATCCCTTTTCTTCATCACATGAAATACCTTCCTCTGAAATAAATTCATTACATCCTGTCAGTGCTCCATCTACAACTACCCTCTTTCAGATGTGTAGCTCTGGTTCTCTCCCCCCCTGCCAAACTAGCTTAAACACTCTCGAACGAAACGAGCAAATCTTCCACCCAGGACATTTGTGCCCCTCCAGTTCAGGTGCAACCCATCCTTCATATACAGGTCCCAACTTCTCCAGAAGGCATACCAATGGTCTAAGTCATCTGCAATAATCTGCAAGCCCAGTAAGAACAACAACCTCTAATCACTGCTGCGTAGCCTCCAGAAGGAAAAACAGTGGGTGTAGATTCACCAAGGAGGCAAAGGAGAAACATGAGACCTCATACAACTTGCCTGAATTTTTATGGCTGCAGATCATTTCAAGGACCAGCTTGTGACCTTCATAGTATCTCACAATCTTTGACCTATAAATACATCAAAGATGTTGTTGCTTTATCCAGACCACAGGTCTTCACACCCAGTCTTCATGATGGATGCAAAGTCAAGTAGTTCAGGCAATGAGATTCTTCACTATCACTGGTTTCCCTCAAGTCCAGGGCACAATTTACTGTACCCACAATGTTTTGAGAGCACCTACCACGAATGTGCAAAGCTTATTAACAGAAACTCTTTCAATGTTCAAATTACATATGACCAGTGATGTTTGTGTTGGATATCCTGGAGCTGCTATGACGTGTACATACAGGAGGCCCAATAGATTGCTGCCTCCTTCCAAGATCCCTGGATCACACAAGGGTAACTGCTGAGAATCAAGTGTTGTCCCTTCCAAACATGCCTTATCACACCATAATGACACACTGAGACTGATACTGTATGAAAGTACAACACTCTTTGAACAGGACCATTGTGGAACAGACAATAAATCTCCTTAAAATAAGGTTTTGATGCCTAGAACACCCCAACAGAGCTTTGCAGTACAGCTCTGATAGGGTGTCCTGGCATTATGGCTCACTGTGCACTTCAGAACTGGAGCTGACAAAGGGGAATGTTGTAAAGAAATGGGGGGGGGGGGGTCTCAATTGCAGTCTTCTGAGAATAAAGATGAAGATGTTGACCAGGAGGGACATACAATATATCATGGTAGAATTGTGTATTGTAGAACAAGAGATATTTTGGATAATCTCATAGAAATCCACTTCTAAGATGAATGAGCTATGTTTCAACATTTTTTAATTGTGTAATAGAACATAGAACATAGAAGAATACAGCGCAGTACAGGCCCTTTGGCCCTCGATGTTGCGCCGATCCAAGCCCACCTAACCTATACTAACCCACTATCCTCCATATACCTATCCAATGCCCGCTTAAATGCCCATAAAGAGGGAGAGTCCACCACTGCTACTGGCAGGGCATTCCATAATCTGGCAAGCAATCGCTGCTCAGTGAAAAGGAAATGTGATATTTATTACTTTTACAGTCCTTGACCTTTTTTATTACTGAAAAATGTTTTGTCATTCATTTGATATCATTCATATGATATCTCAATTTTAAAGCATTCACCTATGACAGGCTTGACTGACAATTAAGAAAAGCAGTCAATGTGACAGTACACGAACTTCAGATAGTGTTATGTGTTTTCAAGAATTCAGATAGCATTTCCCATTCAGATGTTGAGCAATGAAGCCTCTCGTGATAGGCAGGCAATTGAGAATAATACTGAGGAATCTTCTTTTGACTTTTCCATCATTGGTGAACTTTCAATAATATGAGATTACCATTAAATACTTGAGCGCATTCTAGGACAGCATTGAAACTGCAAGAGGCAGTTCTTTGTGAAGCTTTCATCAGTAGACTAATGCACCAAGAGTTTGAGTTGAAATACATTGTACATCTTCCAGTCTTGAATGGTAATCTGTTCCATTGAAAAACAGATTGAAAAAATGAATTTTCTTTCAGAGATACGTGGAATCATTCCTGATTCTACACTCTCACTTGGAGGGTGTAAATAAGTGCGGAATGATGTAAGCAAGCCAAGTCCTAGCACATTCCCTATACATTGTGTTTAGTTCAGTTTGTCCACATTAAAAAGTGTGTTGCTTGTCCGCAGTCCTAAATAGCACAGCTTGAGCATCCCTGATGTCTGTGGCTATCTCATGCCAAGGATTCAGTTATTTGTGAGAGATGAACAATGCTTAATTATTTGTTTCTTTTATGCTTTCAATGTCTCAAAAGGCTGATCTTACATCTTAACTATGCTCAACAGCAACAAAAATGACACTGTAGCAGACATTTAGATAGTACAAATGACCATATACTTAAAAATGAATGGTTATCTATTTCACCTACAACACCTATGTGCTCTCAGTACATGTTTCTTTTTTGGCCTGCCTCCCACTCTAATTTCTGCAGCTGAAATGCAGGAAGCCTGCTGTGTCATTGGCCATATTAGCCTAGATGACTTGAGCAGACATTATCGGATGGCATGATACCTAGAGAGGCAAGACCTACTGAGAATCTCCTGCCTAGATACAAGCTTACCTTCTTCAGCATGAACTTCTGCAGCTTTTGGCATCATGGATGAAGGGGAGGGAACGGAGTTGGGCTCCTGAGAAGAAATTTCCTGAGGTCCTTTGTGTGGTTCCTCCTCCCGAACCTTTTAGCACCACCATGTCTCCAAAAGAGGAAAGGGCACCTGGAGGGAGGTAGTAATCCCTTATTCCTTCCCCCAACCCTCAACCTATGCCAATGATTCTGACCACTTATAGCAGTAAGTGTATAGCAAATGTAAGTTGACATGTCTGACTGGACTGAGTGCTGGACTCGGGTCTCCACTACCATCACCAACCTCTCCGTAGAGGCAGCCAAACACACACATGCTGAATCCAGCTCAATACAGATAATTTTGATGGCTTGTTCCATCCTTCAAAACAGCATACTGAGTATCTCTATCAAATCTGTGCCAACATGTGCATTTTGACAAAATGATTAATGGCTGAGACCATGGGATCGCCTTTTTTTCCTGAGACTGAGTAAATACCTGGTCTCCAACATCCTTCTGAGCGTCAGAGACATGGGATCATTCATCCTCAACCATCTGTGAGATGTGTCAGTGATGTGCTCTCTGGATTGTCCTCCTGGCTTTAATCTAAATAGGTGTCCAGTGAGGAGAACTTCTCTGAGCTGATGGTAGGGTGTAAGTCAAAGTCTTGTTCATTCATACTCTTTGGATTCCATGACCTCCTCCTCAGAGAGGTAGGTAGTTTGAAGGGTTTTTGACACTGATCTGTGCTAACCAGAGTTTTATTGGGTGCCATTGATACATGTATAAGAGAAAAGAGGGAATTAGTTATCTGTTAAGAATGAGTTCATGTTGATGGTAGTGGGAGGATAATGTGGTGTACCACAACAAGGTTTACTGGATGGTTACCTATTGAGGTCTTGATGACACCACAAAAGTGATCATATTTTTCTCTGGCTAATTTGAGATGCCTCCTTATGTTTGCATCTCCACCAGAACCCCATAACAATCCTTGCATTCTTGTTGCCAGGTCTGGGCCATTTTTTCCTGCAGTTCGATGAGACAAAAGGTAGGCCTGAGAATGATGGAAAAGAATGCAAAAATAGACAATGGTGACATTAGAGGAGGAGAGATGGTGAGGTGTCCCTGATGATTCAGTAGAGAGTAACAAGAGCATGTAGAACTCAGTAGTTTGGGAGAATGTGGTGGGTGTGAGCATGATGCAAGCAATTGTAAAATTTGTAGCCCTCTAACATGAGTGAAATGCATATGAAATAGCAGAGTTAGTGTGAGTGGTGGGCCTGTAAGTGCAAGGGAGTAAAGAGAAGATGATGGTTCCTACCCTTGCAGGGCATAGGCCTTTTTCCTGCACTGCTGGCAAGCCCAGACTGAGACTTGCTATTTGGAGTATTTTGACTTGTTCTGGTGATGGGACCCCTCCTGTGAGGGAAAAAGTTTGCCCTTTTCTCCATCACCCCGCCAACCAGTAACTCCAGGTCCCTATCTGTGCAGTCAACTTTACTATCTACAATGCCATAACACTTGAGCAATAAAGTGTGAGATGTTATTTCCTGGCTTGATGTAACTGAAGTAGTGTGCAATTGGAAAACCCAAAGTTTCCTGGCAGGGGTGAGCATTTCCATCTTTCCATTCAGCAATTCCCCAAGAATGGCATCTATGGGCAAAATTGTATAATTAATTAGCTAAACAGTGGAAGATTGCTTGAGAAAAGTAACTCTGAGATATCATGGATTTGGCATCATGACATCAAACAGTTCAACTGAAACTGGGAAAACAACATGCCTCTGGAGACAAACGGTCATCTATTGCTCATCACAGATGGACTTGCTATTGTCTATAGATGTGAATGTCTTCTACTTTCTTGTAAATCCATCTATATTTCATTGTCCTTATAGGAACCAAACCATCCAATCAAGCAAGATTAGGAACTGGTCATATGACCCTCTTTGCTACTTCATTATATCTTAATTTTAATAATACAAATCACCAACAGATAAACATTGCATTTATAAAATTATGTTTAATACATTTCATATTTGAAATTACTCAGTTTTTGTATGCTTTAATGAAGTCACTGACCTTCCCTCCATAAGTCCAGAAGTGAGAATGTTTGCCAATGATGGTACAATGTTTGCACTATTATATCTGCTCAGATACTGAAGGAGCCCATGTTCAAATGCAACAATCTGGACAATATCCAAGCTTGGCTGACAAGTGGCAAAGAGCATTCGAGCCACACTAATTCCAGGCAATGGCCATCTCCGAAAAGAGACAATCTAGCCACCAGCCCTTCACATTCAATTGTGATTCTTCACCATTTTTAGCCCTTTCAAGAAAGGGCTCTGGATCATCCTTTGTTGGCTTGAATGGCGTAGCATCTTATCATAAAGTATGTATTGCAGTTTCACTGCTTCATTTAATCTATTAAAATCTTGTTGTAGCTTTTGTACTACTATTGTATGGAATAAAGGGTTAACTATACTGCTCGTCTAAGAATATGTATATGTGCATACCGAATATGTGCGTAAGAAATTGAGACTGAGACTCACGTCTATAGAGTATAAGTGATGTCCTCTCTTAGCATTGCTTTTGTTCAACAAAACCAGTTGATCGTCACTCACTTGAATTTAGATCTAATCTTGCTACATATTAAGTGAAGAACCTGTTAATGAATAAATCATAAACATGTCAACATTTAAATTCTGCTGCATTTGGCAAAATCCATTCTGGATTTCTCGAATGGAAATCCCACCCTCTTAGGGCTAATACTTACTGCCCTTCAAGTACAGAAGGCATTGTCCATTTGACTATTTTAGACAAAGTGTAATTGCGATGTACAAAAGCTGGAGTCCTAAATTAGCAATCACATTGGAGAATGAGTAATAGTATTATCAAGTCTGACATGGAAACTTGAGTGGTTTTAAAGATTTAGCCAAACATCTTGATTAGATAACATGCTTTAGAACTGTCAATTTTTGTAGGAAGTATATTTACGATATCTGAGGGGCACTTTGGCTTACATATTATGTTTGATGGCTTATCCCTTTGTTGTTGTGAGTCTTTCACTGGATGTGCAGAGAAGCTGTTCAGATGTCCATCAGTGGTATGTGTTGGCGATGTTATTAATGTCATGACACTACAAAGGTTTGAGAAATGCACTTCATAAATTTAATGCAACATGTATACAAGAAATACAGTATAACTTGCTTCATCAAAGCAGATCTTTGAGGTTGATTAAAAATATATGTTTTAATGTAATGCAATCAGCAGAGAATTAATAAACTATTCATTCTTTACTTTATCAAAGGAAAAGGTTTCTGAGGTAATGTCGATCCATGAAATCTAATTTTTGCAGATCAAACAATTTAGCTACATTTAGGACCTGTGTTGGATCTCTTAATTGTCACCCATAAATACATTAAGGCTGTTACTGATGCAATTTGTGTCAGAACACACTGCTTCATCTCATTCCCTATGATGACTTTTAATGTGCATTGCATTAAATCTACCATACGATGTGTTTCCATGTGGCTTACCTGGCCAAAGTCAAAGCAGACCTCCTGTTTCTGCAGGAGTGTGGGATACCTCATCTCAACAACTACAAGAAATGGTTGAGCTTATGGGCCTATGGGCTTTCAATTTGGTCAGGATGTTGCGAGGAGGTGGTGAGTTGGTGTGTCCTCACAGCAGGCATTGCATACTGGAACCCTCCCATGAAGTTAATTAATTTGTACACCCTGGTGGTAAAGAATGAGCAGCTAGCAATCCTGCAACAGCTCCCACTGCTGCTGGCAACATCCAGTCAGAGACTTCAACTATGTCATTGATGCAGGTGGATGATCTGGAGGTGCTGACAATGAACTGGACTCCATGCCCAGATTCCTGATGGAAACAGTTGATGTTGCCAAGCTGCATGACATCCTCAACACTCCTGCAGTGGGAGCGCAGTGTAGATACACCTTGTCGCAGCCAGATGGG
The DNA here is from genome assembly GCF_004010195.1 of Chiloscyllium plagiosum. Lineage (NCBI taxonomy): Eukaryota > Metazoa > Chordata > Chondrichthyes > Orectolobiformes > Hemiscylliidae > Chiloscyllium > Chiloscyllium plagiosum. The sequence goes on along the minus strand of NC_057723.1, from coordinate 62,431,247 downwards.
TCTATCTGCTCAAGGATTGATTTCCTGTTTGTGTCCTTCACGTTCTCGGTCAGATCCACCAATGTCAAGCTCGTATTCTTCTCTGACCACAGTCTCCTGCTGTTCAAGTGTCACATACATGATAACCAGCAGGCTGGCAAGGGAACATGGAAACTGAATGTGAAATTGTTGACCCTAGAAAACATTGAGGAACTCAAAAGGCATTACACAGGTTAGAGAATGGTGAATCCCCTCTTTGAGGCTCCAGTGAATTGGTGGGAAGCAGTTAAAGGGAAAATCAGGAGGTTCTTCATCCTCAAAGATGTTCAGAAGTTGAGAGAGAGGCAGGCAAAACTGTCCAAACTACAGAAAAGCATATAGAACCTACTCGTGTGGCAGCCAATATCACAGAAGATCTCAAGGAGCTGAGGATCCAGAAAATCTCACATTTTGCCCCTGATGCCTCCATGATAATCTTCCAGTTCAGGGTCTGCACTGTGGAGCAGGATGAGACGTACTCACGTTTCTTCTTCCAGAAGGTGCACAGGGAGAGCTCCATGCTCAGCAGCCTGAAGAATGAAGATGACTCTGTAATGCCATCTCAGTCTGACATCCTGAAGATCATCAAATCTTTTTATACCTGACAATGTGATATGAAGCCACAGGCAGCGTGGCCTCCCAGTTGTTTCTGTCCTCTATCATGGAGGTCTTAGACGACAGCATGCAGGAGAGATTGGACCAGTTGTTATCTCTGAATGAGCTGACCAAGACCCTGAAACCTTCAGAAAAGAATAGAACCCCCGGAAGTGACAGCTTACAGGCCGAGTTATATTCTGCTCTGTGGACTTGATTGACCAGGACCTGCTGGAGGTGTATGACGGTTTGTTTTTGCCAGGTACCATGAGCAAATCCATGAGGAAACATATCATCACCATCATCTATAAGTGGGAGAGGGAAGAAATTAAAAATTGGTGGCCAATATCATTGCTGAATGCACACTATAAAATCCTGTCAAAGGTTGTCACCAAATGGATCAGGCTGCTCTGGGATCGGTGATTCACTCCAACCAAACCTATGCTGTCCTGGGCCAGATGATGCCTCAGAGTCTTGTGGTTCTCAAGGATACAATTAACTACATGCAGGACAGGAGTTGGATGCCTGCTTCTTTAGATTTGACCATGGAAGGCCCTTGACAGGATATCGCTTACAAACACGAGGGACATGCTGTTCAAACTGGGTTTTTGGAAGGGATTGAATCCGACTGCTCACAACAAAATTGTTAGTGCAGTCTCAAGCAATGGATGGGATTCAGAAAGCTTACCGATCAGGTCCAGAGTCAGGCAGGACTGCCCACTGTCTCCTGCTGTGCTTGTGTGTTGTATAGAGCCCATTGCTGAGTCCATCAGAAAGGATGCGAGCCTGAGAGGGGTGACTATTCCAGGCAATGGAGGCCTGCAGGTCAAAGCCTCTCTAACTATGGATGACGTCACTGTTTTCTGCTTGGATCTGTTGTCATTGCGCAGATTCATGAGCATCTGTGACCAGTTCGAACAGACCTCAGGAGCCAAATAAATCGAGGCAAGAGCGAGGCCATGATCTTTGGGAACTGGGTCGACTGATCTTTCAACTGCTTCACCGTCAGGACAGATTACCTGAAGGTGCTAAAAGCATGTTTCGGAGGGGCTGGGGCATGCTCAAAATCTTGGGAGGAGTGCATCACCAAAGCAGAAACTGTTTTTTTTGGGAACATTGCTCCCTCTGCATTGCAGGTAAAATCCTGGTCATCAGGTGTGATGCACTCTCTCTGTTTTTGGACATGGCACAGGTTTGGTCCATTCCCCAAAATTGCAGTCACCTGAGCCATTTTCCATTTCATCTGGCAGCCTAAGATAGATTGGATCTGCAGGATTCCATGAACAAAACTCTGGATAAGGAGGGGTAAGAATGTACTCAATGTTGCCCTCACCAAGATGGCCACCTTTGTGTGTATCTGCATCAAGATCTTTTTAGACACCAAGTGTCATTACATACTGAGGTTCTACCTATCCCTGCTGTTGCAAAAGATGGGCCTGGTCTCGATGCTGCGGAACGTTCCAAGTAGTTGGACCATTCCTTGTTGCAGTTGGAGGGGTGGGGATCAAGGGCAGATGTGCGGGAAGTGGATGAGATGCGCTGGAGGGCATCATCAACCTTGTGGGAGGGGTAATTGCGGTCTTAGAAGAAGGAGGCCATCTGATGGTGTTCTGTGGTGGAACTGATGCGGTGGAGGTGGAGGAATTGGGAATAAGGGAAAACATTTTTACAGGGGCCAGAGTGGGAGGAGCTGCAGTCCTGGACAATGATGCCCTCCAGCACATCTCATCTGCTTTCTGCACCTCCCCCCTCCAACCCCACCCTTCCAACTCCAACAAGGACAGAACCACCTTGGTCCCTACCTTCCACCCTCACCTCCATCTGCCTATCTCTGTCACAGCTACCTTCTTCCCAGCCCCACCCACCTCTCATTTATCTCTCAGCCCTCTGGCCCACAAACCTCATTTCTGATTAAGGGCTTTTGCCCAAAATGTCATTTCTCCTGCTCCTCAGATGCTTTTGTGCTGGAACAGCCTTTTGTGTTTTTCCAGTATCACACTCCTGAGCAAGATGTAAATGTCTGTTCTCACTGAATTCCATCAGTGTGTAGATGTGGCAAAAAAGTTTATTCTCTGTCAGATCCTCTGTGTTGAGCCTGATGCACTACCTCTTGCACCTTTCTGCGGTTCCTCACTCTTCTTTGGAGATCAAGACAAATACCAGAATGCTTAGACTGGCAAATCGAAGTACATAGAACAATCTATTTGCACCGATCTGTGAAACCAATCTGAAGCCCATCCAACATATACTATTCCATTATCAACCATATATTTATCCAATGACCATTTAAATGCTCTTAAAGTTGGCGAGTCTACTACGGTTGCAGGCAGGTCGTTCTATGCCCTTACTACTATCTGAGTAAAGAAACTACCACTGACATCTCTCCTATATCTATCACCCCACATGGTAAAGCTATGTCTCCTTGTACTACCCATCACCATTTGAGGACGAATGCTCTCACTGTCCACCGTATCTGATCCTCTGTTCACCTTGTATGTCTCCATTAAGTCAACTTTCTTCTCTCTAATGAAAATAGCCTCAAGTCCGTCAGCTTTTCCTCAAAAGACCTTCCATCCATACTAGGCAACATTCTAGTAAATACGGAGGCATGGGATTGAGGGTGATTTAGTGGTTTGGATCAGAAATTGGCTAGATTAAACAGTTTCCTCATTTCTCCTCCCCCCACATTATCCCAGTCCCAATCTTGCAACTTGGCACTGCCCTCCAGACCTGTCCATCACTCTCCCCTCTGGCCTATCACCTTCTCCTTCACCTTCATCCACCTATCACTTTCTCAGCTACCTTTCCCCAAACCCTACCCCGTCCCATTTATTTCTTAGCCCTGACACACAAGCCTCATTCCTAATGAAGGGTTTATGCCCAAAACGTCGATTCTCCTGCTGCTCGGATGCGACCTGACCTGCTGTGCTTTTGCAGCACTACATTCTCGACTCTGATCTCCAGCATTTGCAGTTCTCACTTTCTCCTATCTACATATGGTGTCAGGAAACTTTCTTGCATATGTTGGACAAAAATTGACCAATCTAAAGTACTTGAACTACAGCATTTCCAGTTAATATTTGTAAAGTTAAAATCCCCCATAACAATACCCTGTCACTTTAGCTCCTATCCAGAATCATCTTTGTAACACCACTGGAACTTTTCGGAGGCCTATGCAAAACTCCCAACAGGCTGACCTCTCCTTTCCTGCTTCCAACCTCAGCCCACACTACTTCAATGTCCTCATCAAACATCCTTTCTGCCACCATAACACTGTCCTTGATGAACAATGTCGCACCTCCCCCTCTTTTACCATCTTCCCAATTTTTACTGAAACATTTCAATCCCGGAACCTGCAACAAACATTCCTGTCCCTGTTCTATCCATGTCTGTGAAATGGCCACAACATCCAAGTCCCAGGTACAAGCTGCAAGTTTACCACCTTATTCTGGATGCTCCTGGCATTGAAGTAGACACACTTCAAACCACCTTCCTGCCTTTTAGTGCAATCTCGCGAACTTGAAATCTTATTTATGACCTCACTCCTCTCAACCTCCTGTACACTGGAACTACAATTTATGTTCCCATCCCCCTGCTGAATTAGTTGAAATCCTCCCGAAGAGCATTATCAAATTTCACCCCCAGAATATTGACACCCCTCTGGTTCAGGTGTAGACCATTCCATTTGTAGAGGTCCCACCTACCCCAGAGCCTCAATTATCCAAGTATCCAAATCCCTCCTTCCTGCACCATCCCTGTAGCCACATGTTCAACTCCTCTCTCCCTATTCCTCACCTCGCTAACAGGTGGCACAGGTAACAAACTAAAGATAACAACTCTGTTTGTTCTAGCACTAAGCTTCCACACTAGCTCCCTGAATTTCTGCCTTTAATTCCCATCCCTTCTCCTACCTATGTCATTGGTGCCTATGTGGACAATGATTTGGGGTTGCTGCCCCTCCCCCTCCCCCTCAAGGATCCCTAAAACACAATCTGACACATCACGAACCCTGGCACCTGCAGGCAACACACCAACCATGACTCTCTCTTGTTCCCACAGTGGCATTAGTAGCATTCCATGCTAATAGAAAGGCATCTGAAATGCAGGTTAAACCTGCCAACCTCCAAATGTTGTAATATAATTTCTTAGTAAAAATGCTCCATGTAAACGCTTTCCCATGTGCAAACAGAAAGCACCCGTGAATGCTGAGTATTTGGTGACACATTTTCCTGGGATTTCTTCAAGCCTGTTATTGTGAGCTTGCTTATACTTGCCCCCGTGAGACCTGCAGGTTTGTGGATGAAATCAGCTTTATATAAAAGAATATTCGTAGATATATATGACTACTACCCAGTTCGGTGTATGCAAATTACACACTTGGACAGAAGGAAGAAGCCTGAATTTATGTTGAGATTGGTAAATAACTGTTGAAAGATTAAGAATGTGAGAAAAGACAAAACGAAACAGTGATTTTGTTGAAAGAATATGTGGGACTAATGGGTGCCTTGTATACAGCTGAAAACTTCAAATCTTGCATTAACTATAAAAATAATTGAACATGACATTTAGCATGTTTACATATCTTATCACTTTTTTTAGATTAGATTACTTACAGTGGGGAAACAGGCCCTTTGGCCCAACTAGTCCACACCGACACATTCCCCTATATTTACCCCTTCACCTAACACTACGGGCAATTTAATGTCCAATTCACCTAACCTGCACATTTGTGGATCGTGGGGGGAAACCGGAGCACACCCATGCAGACGTGGGGAGAATGTGCAAACTCCACACAGAGAGTCGCCTGAGGCAAGAATTGAACCCTTGTCTCTGGCTCTGTGAGGCATCAGTGCTAACCACTGTACCACCGTGCCAACCCTGTCATTTAAAGTAACTTTTAACTCAATGAATTTCTATAGCATATTGATGGTAGTATGATAATGATGATAAAAGGTGAAAGTAAAGGTCACTGTTGTATAATTTAATTAATGTGGATGTATATTAATAGTTAATTAGAAACATTTAAATGCAGTATATATATTACAATTACCTGCTATAAAATATAGATATTGTTTTTAATAGCTGAAATATTCATGATGAATTAATTTGTAAATGTCAGTGAAACATAAAAGAAGTCATCCCAAATTTACACAAAATGCAAATCCATCAGCAACCATCACCCTCCACCCCACATTCTGCATATTGTCAATGAAATAAATAAAAATAAGCTTCTGCAGTGCTTGATTTATTATGTAAATATGTTGGTTCATAATTGATTATACAGGCAATTATTTATCTAAAAAGATAACAGATATCACAATTATATTAATTGGAATCAATATGTGGCAAGATAGCTTTTAAATAAAACATACACAGCAAGCTAACAGCATTATACAGTGAAATCAAATTTGATAGTGGATATGTATGCCACTTCGAAACTGTTACCATGGTTAAGCATATGCAGATTAAGTACTTGCTAATATGTGCCTTTTTGAAATTGATTTGCCTAAAATATTTGACATTTTAATTTCATCATTTTCCACAGTAGTTTAAAAAAAGGTTTTCATTTTGTGTATTGTTGAATTCTTCTCATCATGGTTCCTGATATTGGTTTGGCATCATGTCTTAATTGCTCAATGACTATTCCTCATTTTAAAATGCTATTGGTTACGTTAGGGCCCGGGTGTCCTTGGAGAAGGAGCACGCAGTGTCCACCAACACCCTGGAGTTGTTCAGGGAGAGGTGGGCGCCGCAGGGAGTGGAGTGCATTATTTCCCCCTCCAACTCTATTTTGATTTAATCCCTGCCCTCCCCCTCACTGTTTGATCACACAGCACTGCCCTTTGATGTGAAGGGCACTGCATGTCACTGGCCACTCGGGTGTTTTCCTATCTTCCTGGTGGTGGAAATTGAATAAAGATTTGTGCACTTTGTGTCTCTCACTGTGTGTCACACCTGCACACACACACCATGGGTGCTGGGGGAAAAAATAAGCACTACCGCAGTTAGGCAGTAGTGTGGGGGTTAAAAGAAAAAAAAAGAAAAAAAAACGGAGAGTGGTGGTAGTGTGAAAAAAAAAATGCTATTGGTTGCTATTTGCTTTTGTTGGCTCGACTCTTTACCTAGTACATGTAATCAATTTTCTCAAAACAAATGTCTTGTTAGCTTCACATGGCAGAAACTTACAAAAGTTGGCTGCAGCAAAGTAATGACAGCTGTTTGAAAGAGAAAGGCTATTTTAACTTGATGGCAAACCAATCAGGTGAGAGTTACAATGTGTAAAATATGCTCCTGAATAGTGTCAGTTTAATGCAGAATAATAAAAATGAAAGAATTGCGGAAGCTGGAAATCAGAAATATAAACAGAAATTGCTTGAAAAACTCATCAGGTCTTTCAGAATCTGTGGACAGAAATCAGAATTAACATTTCAGGTCCAGTGACCCTTCTTCAGAAGGGTTTTGTTTTTGTTTCAGTTTAATGTAGTATACTAAATTCAAAGTGCACAGGTTTTCAGGATTAAGGAAGCATGAAATTTTCAATTGATAAACGCGAGGGGGTTATCAAAGTACGGTACAGTGTGATGATATGATTTCTGGCACTGAATGGAGCAAAACAGAAAGGGAATTCGAAAATGGGGAAAGAGATCAATATACCAGATTCATTGTCACACAAAAGAATGTTGCTATGGATTAAAATGTATACTATAAGAAGTAGGTTCCAAGCCCAATAGCAGAAAGACCTGGACAATATCCAGGCTTAGGCAAGTAATATTCACACCACACAAATGCCAGGAATGAATATTTCCAATAACACACTGCCCCTTGGCAATGGTGTTTACCACCACTGAATCCCCCACTATCAGCATCCTGGGGGTTACCATTAAGCAGAATCCAACAGGCCTCACCATATAAATAATACAAGAACAGATCAGAGGCTTAGCATACTACAATGAGTAACTCACCCCCTGACTCCAAAAGGCAAAAGACATGAGAGTGATGGAATAATCAAATAAAAACAAAAGCACTTTGGATGCTGGATATTTGAAACAAATACAGAATGCCAAACTCATTTTGAAGAAGCCATACTGAGCTTTTTCTCTCTCCAGAGCTGCTGCCAGACCTGCTGAATGTCTCTAGAATTCTGTGTTTGTGAGATGGAATACCCCCCCATTTGCCTGGGTGAGTGCAACTCCAACAAAACGCAAGAAACTTAACACCATTCAGGACGAGGTCAAATATCATAGAACACCAGTTTACACTCCAACAGGTTTATTTGAAACACTAGCTTTCAGGGTATTGCTCCTTCATCAGGTGTGCTGAGAGAGGACAGGCAGGAGCCTAGACGAACATAGCAAGCCAGGCAACATCAAGAGATGCAGAAGTCAACATTTTAGGTGTAACCCTTCTTCAAGACTGGAGGTGGGTGTGGGAGGAGCTGCAGATAAAGGGGGAAGTGGGGGAAAGGTGGTGAAGTGGGGATAGGTGAGGACAGGTAGAGGGTACGACCTGGTTGAATCAGATTGGTGGCAGGGATGTGGAGGGACTGGGAAGGGATTCCGGGGATGGAGGGGGAGGTTATTTGAAATTGAAGAATTCAATGTTGAGTCCTCCAGGCTGTAGGGTCCCCAGATGGAAGATAAGCTATTGTTCCTCCAATAAGAGCTGTGATTTGTTTTGGCAACGGAGGAGGCCAAGGATGGTCATGTCAGAAAGTGGGGAATTAAAATGGGCGGTCTGGTCAGCCCCTGAGAACCCAACTGCGATGCTCGGTGAGTCACTCGCTAAGTTTACATTTGGTCTCCCCGATGCAGAGAAGGCCATATTGGGAGCACCTGATGCATTAAACTAGATTGGAAGAGAGGCAGGTGAACCTCTGTCTCACCTGGAAGGACTGGTTGGAGCCCTGAATGGAGATGAAGAGGGTGGTGTACTGACAGGTTTTGCATCTTTTCTGGTTGCAGGAGAAGGTACCCACTAAACACATCTTGTTCTACCTCCACTCCATCCTCTCCCCCTTAGTTCAGGCACTTCCCACCTATACCCGCAATACCAACCACACCCTCCATACCTTTAGATATTCTAGTTCCCTGGCCCACAAAACTTTCCCTTCACTATGGACGTGCCATCCTTATACATGTCTATAGCCAACAAGGACAGCCTCCAGGTCCTCCTCTTCTTCCCCTCCAATAGACCCATACCATCCCCCTCCACCAATACCCTCGTCCGCCTCGACGAACTGCTCCTCACCCTTAATAACTTTTCTTTTAACTCTCCCAATTTCCTCCAAAAAAGAAGGTGGCTATGGGTACCCGGATGGGCCCCAGCTATGCTTGCCTCTTTGTTGGCTGTGTTGAACAGTCCCTCTTCAGTCTCCACCCAGTCACTGTACCCCAATTCCTCTGTCATTACATTGATGACTGCATCGATGCAGCAACCTGCATCTAGGCTGGATAAGAGCAGTTCATCAACTTCGCCCACAACTTCCATCTTGGACACCTCCCTCCCATTTCTTGACCTCACCATTTCCATCTCCAGTGACAATCTCCAGACGGATGTCTACTACAATCTTACAGACTCCCATAACTACCTAGACTACACCTCCTCTCACCCAATATCCTGAAAGAACTCTATCTCATTCTCCCAATTCCACTGCCTCCACCGGATACACTCAGATGAAGAGACATTCCGCCTGTGAGCATCCCACATGTCCACCTATTTTGAACAACTTGCTTTTCCTCCTTCAGTCATCCAGACAGCCCTCTGCCACACCACCTCCAATCCCCCTTCCACTGGTCTAACCCCCCCCAATGTAATAAAGACAGAGCTCCCTTGTCCTCACCTACCATCCACTAGTCTCTGCATTCAACGCATCATCCTCAAACACATCTGCTAACTCCAAATAGACCCCATCACCAAAAACATCTTCTCCTCCCCACCCCTCTCTGCTTTCCGCAAGGGCCATTCCCTTTGACAGTCTTTAGTTCACGCCACCTTTGCCACCTAACCCCCAGATACCTTCCCCTGCAAGCCGAAAATTTGCAAAACCTGCCCATGGGTCTACCTACAGTACATGGGGCGCAGCAGTTCAAGAAGGAAGCCCACAACTACCTTCTCAAGGGCTACTAGGAATGGGTAATAAATGCTGGCCTGTTCAGTGAAGCACACACATCTATGAGAATTTTTAAAAAGTTATTCAGGTTATGTATGTACCAAACATCTGCAAAATGTGGTGTAACACAGTGATAGATTTTAGTCTAATCACATTATGCACCAGGGCTCAGCGAGTGAGGGCATAAGTGAGTGAGTGTGTGTTTGACACTATTGATGACTAGAATCATAGAGAATAATTTTTTCACCCCAAAATGGGTGGATTTGGGAGGTTCTTTTAAAGAATCTCCAATCTAAAGCCAAGATGCATTAAATCTGCCAACTTTTAGTTTTAATGAAGGTGTGACGGTGAGGAAGTGGTGAGCAATTAAAACACTTTCAATTGATAGTTCATTTAAACATTTTCATGAGGCTGAAAGTCTCAGGTTTTATCTCACTTTCTGTTTAACCTTGGTTTTCTGTGTTTCCCAGGCCTCAGAAAACCTGGTAGTTAATTGGCAACAGGACTGCCATTTTGAAAATTGAAGTGCCCTTCCAGGATGTTTATCAAAAGAAGCTGCTGGAGCTCTGCTTCTTAAGTAATAAAACATACCTGCATTCCTCTTCACGATGGACCACTGCCACCACCCCCATCATCCATATCCAACTAACAATTGGACTTGAACACAATCATCATATCATCAAAGAGGCTGTTTGGTTAATTGAGTCTGCTGACAAAAAAACTAGTCCTACTTTTCAGCACTTGGCCCAAGGCCTTGAATGTTATGACATTTCAACTGCTCATCTTCCCTCACAATCACTGAACAACTCCATCATTGCTGATCTCTGTGGGGTCAAACATCCCTTATGAAGACTGAAGATCGCACCTCTGTCTCAGTGCTGACCTGATCATGGACCAACAAACCACATTGTTTCCATTCCCTTCTTTGTAGTTCTGAAACACATAGTCACTGCTGCTGAGTTGCAAACCTTTCCTCTCCCAACAAGGAGTCATGCTTGCTGAATTGGTCAGGGTTTAGGAAAGGGGTCCCTTTGAGAAAAGAAGCATAAGTGCTATGAAGTCAAAACTTAATTGTTTTAAGGAAAACACAGATTTTTGAGTTTTCCAACCAAAACAACTTCCTTCTCACTCACTAATTTAGCAATAATTCGAGTTGTATTTCGCCATGTTCATCTGCAAACTGAGATACTTGAATATAAATCATCCAATAGTGTGGTCATTATTGTGCTACAAAAAATAAGTTGAGCTCTTTTTTAAGTGAAAAGGAAAGGGGAAGCAGGGTCTTAACAGAAGATGTAAATTGGAGACAAATGCGAGGGTGATAATGAGAAGAAAAATCTGTGAAGAGCAGAGAGAAAATATAAGCCAAAATGATTGGAAGATAAACAGAAAGATTGATGATGAAAGAAAATTGACATTGTGAAACAGAGATGATTACAGTAAGAAAAAGATTTTTTTAAAAACTTGTTCATGAATAACACCATGTCAAATCATTCAGTGCTCATAGAATACACTAAGTCCCTTTTCAAGTATTAATTGACCATGCATCCAGCACTGCTTTTTATAAATTTTGGCATTGATTTTAAGCAAAAGAATTATTTGATGAGTGCTGGTGTGATTTAATGCATGCGAGTGAATACAGAAATGGAAAATCAATTATTTTTGGAAAAACAAAGATAGTAGCTTTGAACATTACTAACTCAATGTCATTTCAGTCAATGCAATATATTTTATCAACTACATAACAATGTTACTTGGTTCAAGCCCTTCACTAACTTGCCTGGGGTTATTTTTGTAGTTATAGTCACACTTAGACTTTAGCAGATCAGATTACGATAGATTGTTTCTCATCTGAAAACATTAGCTAATTTCTCTGTTCTTCTAGTTAGAAAGTCATTATTCATTTTAGACTTGTAACTAATATGAAATGCGAACACATTTTGCTCACACAAATTACATTGGAAAACCTTGATATATATGTGGGTTAAGGACCGAAACAACCAAAATAGGTCTCGAGTGGCTCCTTGGAAGAAGAAGGCTGCATAAAGGTTTCAAACAGCTGTCACCTTGATGGCTATAGAATGTCACCTAATCCTTCAGTCCTGTTCCTGCAGGAGATATGGTTCTGGGACAACTTTACTCAATGCCAGCACTGTGTCTTGCTTATCTGCAGGAAATGTAATCAAAGAAAATAGACTTTGGGCCTCCTGTACCTCCTACACTTCAGTCGCGACCTCATCATACTCAACATCCACTGAAGGTTGCTGCTGATCCTGGGCTTATTGGCACTTCTGTTCCTCCTTCATAGGACATGGAGGACTCTGACAAGGAGAGTCATGTGTGTCTTTACATAAACAGTGAACTTAGTGCCTTATACCGATGAATGCAGGACATATCATGTGGAACATAGAACATCACAGTGCAGTACAGGTCCTTCGATCCTCAATGTTACGCCAACCTGTGAAATCAATCTGAAGCCCATCTAACCTACACTCTTCCATTATCATCCATATGTTTATCAAAAGACAATTTAAATGTCCTTAAATTTGGTGAGTCTACTACTGTTGCAGGCAGGGCATTCCATGCACTTACTACCTTCCGAGTAAAGAACCTACCTCTGACATTTGTCCTATATCTAACACTCCTCACATTAAAGCTATATCCCCTTGTATGAGCCATCACCACCTGAGAAAAAAGGCTCTCACTGTCCACCCTATCTAATCCTCTGATCATCTTGTAAGACTCAATTCAGACACCTCTCAACCTTCTTCTCTGTAACGAAGACAGCCACAGGTCCCTCAGCCTTACCTCATAAGAATTTCCTCCATACCAGGCAACATCCTTGTAAATATCCTCTGCACCCTTTCTAATGCTTCCACGTCCTTCCTATAATGCGGCAACCAGAACTGAATGCAATATTCTGAGTGCGGCCGCAGCAGAGTTTTGTACAGCTGCAACATGACCTCATGGCTCTGAAACTCAATCCCTCTACTAATAAAAACTAACACACCCGTATGCCTTCTTAACAACGCTATCAATCTGGATGTCAACTTTCAGAGATCTGCGTACATTGACACCAGATCTCTTTGCTCATCCACACTACCAAGAATCTTGCCATTCGCCCAGCACTTCGCATTCTTGTTACTCCTTCCAAAGTAAATCACCTCACACTTTTCAGCATTAAACTCCATTCGCCACCTCTCAGCTCAGCTCTGCAGCTAATTTATGTCCCTGTGTAACCCGCAACACTGCATAAGCACATGGTGTAGGTGTAACACTGACATACCATAGTGGCATAAAACAGTGTATTCACCTTCTTGACTGATGATTGCTGACAACTATAGCAACTTGCCTGGCTTTGTGTCTATACTAAACAATAAGGTAATACAGAAGTGCTGTGAACCTTTAAGCTCTGGGTGAGGGGGCAAATCTCAAAAAGACAAGCTAGGCCAGTGATGCTGCAAGTATTCAGGTAGGTACAAAGTGAGTGAGAACTAAGAGCAAGTCAACAGCCCTGGTCAAATCCATGAAATGAGTGTCTGTCTCCAGACTCCTTAGAGCAAACAGGACCTGGTGTGCTCCAAAGTGCAATGTGAAAGTGAAGAAGCATCTTGTAAGAATCTCAGGGATATGTCATTCCCATGGGAGATGTTGGTAAATGGCTGATCCCAGCTTCTGTGGGACTTTGGTGACCAGAGTCTAAGAGTGTCAAAAGAACCATGTTGAGCTGAAACTGTTAGGGATTCAATATGACATTCATGTTGGGCATTGTTGCCATCTCGTTTCTATTTGGTAAGTGAGAGAATGAGAAACTATGCATGCCATTATATTTCTCATGGTTACTAACAAGAATCTTGTCTCACTGCTCAATACTTCATTGAAAAAATTGACTTCTTGCTCTTATGCTTATGGAGAAGTTCCTCACCATCCCAACTTTCCCACCAATGCCCATACCATTCAGTGCGTGGGAGATTTTGTCCCATGATTTAATTATTGACACAATTTTATTGAACAGTTAGCTTCATTGAGCTGTCACTGAATTTTTCTAAGCTCCAATTTTTTTCAGCTGGGTCAATTTAATTCTGCTTGTGGGCTTCCTTCACCCAAATTTCAGCTGAACTGTACTATAGATGGCTGACAGTAAATATGCTTAGATCTAATCTTTTTTCATTGCACCATCACTCCCTGAAAATTCCCTGAACACTAGCCTCCGTAAGTTGACTAACAGCAACAACTTATGATTCAGCACTCATCCAGCTCCAAATTGTAACTAACTCCTCCATCTGCAAACATATAAATAAATTGAACTCAGAGAACGTTCCTAAATTCCACCCATCTCTGTGAAAATGTAGCTCACATTTAGGTTATCCTTAACCTGTCTTTAAGGTTTAGTATTCTTTAACATTTTTGTTTTCGATCTCTTGAAGTAAATGGGTTTTACAACCTTTTGGAGTTTACTGATACTTCTAACTAGTTTAGCTTGAACTCCCAACAAAACAATATCTTTGAAGGGTTATTATCACCAGCAATTTAGATGCCATATCTACTGCTCAATAAGCCCCTCTGCTGTTTCTGAGCCTATCATTCCAGCTGTTGTTCTGCTAAAGCTAGATACTCCTAATCGTTTAAGTGCACTGGAACGCCGTATGTTTCAATTTCATTGATCCCATTCTCTGCTTGCAAACAGCTCACCCAACTACTATTTCACACATTCACTGACATTATGCCTTCTCTCTGGCAGGAGAAGTTTTCCAATAATACAAGGGTAGAGGCAGAAGATTGACGCATCGCCTGTGTGCCTTACCGAAAGTCAAGGTGCCCAGCATATCAAATAACATTGCTATATGGCCCAACTTACAGTTGTGTGTGTTTACTTCCTTGAGTAAACAATAAAAGTGTTACCTGGACATTTAGTGCCAAACTTTGTGATCCTGCATCTTATCAGCTGATGAATCTATGAATGTATGAGGCCATTGTCTCTGTGATATCAGGGTGGGGCCAAATAAAATTATTCACAGCATATGAAAGACATCTGTATGCACTTTTAACCTGAAATAATGTTGTGCAGGATGTACCAGAAGCAGCCACTGGTAGGCACACATGAGAGAGTAGCACAAGACCTCCATAATCCAGAACTACATAAGTTAAATTCTTATCCAGTGTTTCTTGTTTCTGTTCAGCTAAGAATTCTGATGGCTGTTTAGTCTTGAGGTTGTCTAATCTAACTTAGATACCAGCTTTGAATTTCCATCATTTTTGGTTTTTATTTGGGATATGCAGCATTCTCACTGATAAGAATTATAGAAGTCACAGAGGTATATGACACAGAAAAAAAAACACTTAGGCCCATTACATCCATGCCAGTCAAAAATAATCACGCGACTATTCTAATCCCAATAAGTAATGGAATTGTAGAAGATTGAAAACAACTAATTCCTGGATAGTTAATACTCAAAACAGGAGATATTGTATCAATTTCTGATAAGAAACTAGCTGATTATTAAGATAGATTATTATGTATATAACCCTTAGAAAGACATTAATGGACCTATTCACAGACATTTAGAAAAGGGGTATAGAGCTACTGGGTGATATGGGAGGGATACCATTAATTGAAATCTTATGAGTTGACAGTGCAAATACATATGTAGACTAACTTTACCAAGGATTTGTGTGCATGTATTCTCAACATTTCACTTTATGTCAGAAATAAAGAGCACTAAATCAAGAGTACCATTTTATGTAGTTATTGGACATGACTGTGGAGTTGTTAGATTCTCAATCATCATCATCTAAAAGAAATATAATGAATCTTTGGAATGTGTGTTTACTATATTCATTTTCTAACTTGTTTAATGCAGAGTAGTTATGATTTGAGACACAACTTCCTCCATTTCCAGGTACAGTAAATGGAACTATAGACAATGCTTGGAGTTGCCTTAATTTGACTGTGGTGCCTCAAATCCTTCACTGAAGGAAAATGAGAAATTAAGCCAACTAACACATCAGCAGAATTATTCAGGGTAGCTTTAATCAATTTCATCATTCAGAAAGTTAGGGAGTATGGGATACAGGAAAATGTGACTGTCTGGATACAATGGGCTGGCCGAAAGAAGACGGTGAGTGGGAGTGGACGGAAAGTATTCCTCCTGGAGGTGTGTGACAGTGGTGTCCCACAGGGATCTGTTCTTGGGTCTCTGCTCTTTGAAGCTTTTATAAGTGACTTGGATGAAGTAGTGGAACGGTGAAATTAAGGCGAAAGTAAGTACTACAGATGCTGACAAGTAGAGTCAAGAGTGTAGTGCTGGAAAAGGACAGCAGGTCAGGCAGTATCCGAGGAGCAGGAAAATCGATGTTTCGGGCAAAAGCCCTTCATCAGGTTGGGTGGTAAGTTTGCCAATGACACAAAGGTCGGTGGTGTTATAGATAGCATCCAGGGCTGTTGCAGGCAACAACAAGACATTGATAGGATGCAGAGTTTGGCAGAGAAGTGGTGGATGGAGTTCAACCTGGATAAATGCAATGTGATTCATTATGGAAGGTCAAATTTGAATGCTAAATACAGGGTTAAAGACAGGATTTTGGCAGTGTGGAGGAACAGCGGGATCTTGGGGCCCACATACATAGATCACTTGAAGTTGCCACCCAAGTTGAGAGGGCTGTTAAGAAGGCGTATGGTGTTTTGGCTTTCATTAACAGGAGGATTGAGTTTAAGAGCCACAAGGATTGCTGCAATCCTATAAAACCCTGGTTAGACCACACTTGGAATATGGTTGCTTCATTATAGGAAAAATGTAGAAGTTTTAGAGAAAGTGAAGAGGAGATTTACCAGGTTGCTGCCTGGATTGGAGGGCTTGTCTTTTGATGAGAGGTTGAGTGAACTAGGTCTTTCCATACTAGAGAGAAGAAAGAAGAGAGGTGACTTGATAGAGGTGTACAAGGTAATGAGAGGTATAGACAGAGTAGATGGCCAGAGACTTTTCCCCTGGGCAGAAGTGGGTGTCATGAGGGGTCATAATTTTGAGGTGATTTGAGGAAGGTATGGGGTGATGTCAGTTGTAGTTTCTTTACGCAGAGAGTGGCGGTGCGTGGAATGTACTGGTAGTAAAGTGAGAGACATTAAGGACATTTAAGAGACTGCATGGATCGTAGTAAATTGAGGGGTGTGTGGGTTACGTTGATCTTAGACTAAGATAAATGTTCAGCATGACATTGTGGGCTGAAGAGCCTGTACCATTCTATGTTCAAATCAGCTGAAAGGCCAGCTACCCCACATAGACAGTCCCACATAGTAAACATCTTCTGTGGTTTCACTTTTGAAGGATACAAAAGAGTAGGATTAAATAGTGTTGCATGTGCCACACAGTGTGTTTAACTCCTAGATCTAGCAAAGAAACTTTGAAATTGACTCAATAATAATAACCAATAATATATATTTAACACAATTATACTATAACAACCAATACAGTTTAAGCTAACAATTTACACTATAAATCTAATCAACTATCTTGTGGTTTAACTTAACTCTGGATGATCATATATCACCACACTAGATCTTAGCCTTGATCCATGTGACGGTAATCATCTAGTAGTCTTCTCCTGGTGGCCCCAGGAGTGCCTTCTCTAAACAGTGGTTAGTCTCGAGTTACTGTGAGGATGGTATTGCAGCGATTCTTAAACTTGGTAGTTGTTATAGCCCTTTTGGGAGGGTCTTTAGTGTCCTCCAATAAAACAATCAGGGCTCGATCATATAGATCAATCAGACCTAATCAGGCATTTTCATGTCGATGGCAGGGTGGTCCTTGGGCATCCATTCCTGGAGGTGTTAAGTGCACATAGGTCAGGTAGCTGTCTCCAAATAAGGGTGTGAGGTGGCCCTGTGTTTGGCAAACAACTCGAGGTTCTGATTGTCTTGGTGATGGCATTCAGGTTGGTTCTATTCAATTCAAATTCAATTAAATATTGTATTGTTTGCAGCTGTTGGGTTAATTACACGTGTCTGTCTGTAGCTGCAACCTGTCTTGATTTTGCATCTTGTTTATTAGCACGGTCACTTTGTTCAAGGCTTGTCTCAATTTCTCAGCATGCCTCATTTATTGTCTGTTTTTCATAAATCCATCATAGATCCATCACTTTGATTGGCCCGTCTGACCATAATAGTTATTTTGAATTCTGCTGGAGCATGTTAGCTGGACTGAATGTTCATGTATGTACCAGCCTGGTTTTGAGTGTTGTCATGATGTTGACAATGTTACAGCTAAATAACTATCCCCTCACCATCCTTCTATTGCAGGTGAATAAAGTTTCTTAACATCACTAAGTGCTACAAAGAAATTAAGAAAGAAACGGACAGCATAAGGACTCTCAATCATCCTGAATGCTGGAATTCAATCATGGTTAGAAGGAATCAGAACAACAGAATTACAACAAACTGCAAAACCAGGGATCATGAAATCAATTGTTCAATTATCAGTGGCAGCACAGCCATTAAGCTCCACCACAATGGGTGCAAGATCCAGCTCTCTGTTGTTTTCAAACCATTCAGAGACTGAGCCACATTTCCAACCTTAAATTCTTTTTATCTCTTTGGATTAACTTCTTATTTCTAATTTGTGTGTAGTTGTGTTGCAATAGTATTTATTCTCACATGTAATAACCAATAAAAGTTTACTTTTGTCGATTTAAGAAAGTCGATTGAAATTGGCGCTATTTGAAATATGAGTTCATTTAAGTCTAGGAGAAAAATATCCACAGAAAGAGATTCTTCTTAAACTAGCCTTGTTGCAGACAACTGAGAGAGTATGTGAATAAAGAGAAGCCAGTTATTTCCACTTCATCAGGAAGTTTAACAACTTTGGTTATCCTGTATGGGAATGTAAAGAATAAGGAGCCTCATCCAGGGTCTTGTCATAACAAACACTCACCAAGGATCAGGAAAAGTGCACAATCAGGGGCCAGATACTCAACTTACAGGTAAGGTGTGGTTTAAGAATATTTTCTATTGTGAAGCAATTCACGTCTTAAGGTAACAAAAACAGAAATTGTTAGAAAAGCTCAGCAGGTCTGGCAACATCTGTGGAGAGAAATCAGAGTTAATGTTTCAGGTTAAGTGAGCCTACTTTAGAACTCGGAGGTTGATTAGATTTCAATTGTTCTAGGCACAATGGACACATTTCTGCACTGTAAGCTTCTATTGCATGAAGAAAAATGTGCACAACGTCTTGGGAAAGGGAGGAAAGTGACAGGGTACAGGGCTGGACTGATCATGATATAATATATTAAGTATTGTATTAGCTATGCAAGCAAAACCAAATTATTCTCACTGTACCTTAGAAAACTTGCCTCATAATAACCAACCTGGCATTTATGGCATCCTTCACATTTGCTTCTGGCCCCATCTGATCACATACTGCTCCTGGGACAACTCGCCACTTACTGGGTATATGCTGAAATACCAGTGGCTTTGACATTTGCAACATATTTAAAAGGTTACTGTCCATTTGGACATGCAATGTATTTCTAAGCTGTCCTGGTCAGTGATGGACAGATTCTAAACATGTTGGAGAAGGGGAAAGTGGTGCTGCAATTTTAGAAACAGTGGTGCATTTATTTCCAAGGGACCAGTAGAAGAGGTCATGCCACCAGGCCCCTGGCAGTCACATCTAAGATAGCCACCTGGGTTTGTGCTGTCCAAAAGACAGAAGAATAACTAGTAGTGTCGGAGGTCTAAGTGCCAATACAACCTTATGCAGCTCATGCTCATTATATCTCTTCTACTCTTCTATGTACATCACACCAAGGCTTATGCTTACTATTCCTTGCCTCATCTCTCCTCACCTGCACTCACCTCCTTCCAAATTTCTCCCCCACAGCCACAATATTAATAAAGGCTGCAGCATAACTTATCTATCCTTATACCAAATGCCCTTGCCAATGAAGGCAAGCATGCCATAGGCCTTTTGTTACAACCTTATCTACATGCGCTGCCACCTTTAGTAACCTGTGGCCCAGCATACCCAAATCCCTCTGCATATCAGTAACCCTAAGGGTTCTGCCATTCACTGTGGGAGGAAACCAGAGCATCCAAAGAAACTTGGCAGATTGGCAAAGGTATGAAGAAAGGCTGAATAGACTGCATTTAAAACAAAAACTGTTTTTGAATCATTTTGCGGGATGTAGGCATCACTAGCTTACCAGCATTTATTGTCCATCCCTAATTGGCCTCGAGAAGGTGGTGGTGAGCTGCCTTCTTGAACTGTTGCAGTCCACCTGTAGTGAGTTGACACACAATGCCATGAGGGAGGGAATTCCAGGATTTTGACCCAGTGATAATAATAGTCACCCATATATTTTCAGGTCAGGATGGTGATTGGCTTGAAGAGAAACTTGAAGGTGGTGATGTTCCCATATATCTGTTGCCCTTGTCCTTGTGGATGGAAATAGTCATGGATTTGGAAGCTGCTGTCTAAGGATCATTGGTGAATTTTTGCAGTGCATCTTGTAAATGGTACACACTGCTGCTACTGAGCATTGTTGTTGGAGGGAATGGATGCTTGTGGAATCAGTGCCAATCAAGCAGGCTGCTTTGCACTCGATGATGTCAAGCTTCTTGATTTGTTGGGTCTGCACTCATCCAGAAAGGCAGGGAGTATTCCATCACTCTCCCGATTTGGGCCTTGTAGATGGTGGACAAGCTTTTGGGAGTCAGGAGGTGAGTTACTTGGTTCAGTATTCTTAGTCTCTGACTTGCCCTTGTTGCCACTACATTTATGTGATGAGTCCAGTTTGAGTTTCTTAACAAATGATTACTCCCAGGATGTTGATAGTGGTGGTTAGATTTTCTCTTATTGGTGATAGTCATAGCCTGGCATTCGTGTGGCACAAATGTTACTTGCCACTTGTTAGCCCAGATCTGTCCAGATTTTGTTGCACTTGGACACAGACTGCTTTAATGTCTGGTCAGTTGTAAATGGTGCTGAGTATTGTGCAATCCTTAGCAAACATTCCCACTTCTGACCTAATAATGGAGGGAAGCTCATTGATGAGCCAGCTAAAATTGGTTGGGCCTTGGACACTACCCTGAGGAAATCCTGCAGAGATATCCTGGAGCTGAGATGACTGATCTCCAACAACCACGACCACTTTCCTATGTGTTAGGTATGATTCTAATCACCATAGAGTTTGTCCCCAAACACCCATTGATTCCAGTTTGTTTTCAGTGGAACCTAGGAAGTTGAAGGGTGACCTAATGGAAGTTTATAAGATTGTGAATGGCATTGATAGAGTGGAAAGTATGAGCCTTTTTTTCCTCGGGTATAGGGGTCAATTACCAGGGGACACAGGTTCAAGGTCCAGAGTTGGGGGAAGTTTAAAAGAGATGTGCGAGGCAAGTTTTTCACGAGAAAGGTGGTGAGTGCCTAGAATGCGGAAACGGAGAAAGTGGTGAAAGCAGACACAATAGCAGCAGTCAAGAAGCACCTGGACAAATACATCAATAGGAAGGGAATAGAGGGATATGCATCCTGAAAGTGAAAGCAGTTTTAGTATGGAAGGGCAAAATGTATTGGCGCAGGTTTAGAGGGTTGAAGGGACTGTTCCTGTGCTTTATTGTTCTTTGTTGTGTCACAAAGCTAGTCCCTTTCTTTCTAAAAGCTGTTCCTTGGCTCAAGGAGACTATGTCCTTGTTATTTTTCAGTGGGGCAATAAACCGGGCTGGACTCTGATCAGTCTGGTTTTGTACAGAGATGAAAAGGATTTTGAGAGGCCTTTTGTTTATATGTAAACAGATGAGACTTCAGGCCAAAGTGGTCATGTTTTAGAAGTGACCTTTATAAAGAAAGGGGAGTGGTCAACTCTCTAGCTAGCTGAGCTGAGCTGTTTTAGTTTGGTCTTGAACTGGTGAGAAGTTCAACAGGGAGCTGTGTGGAAACTCTCTCTCTCTCTCTTTCTTCCTTTCAACTTCAACCTGTAAGCATGTATTCCATTTATATGGTTTTTAAAGGGAGTTTGCTTATTAGGATATATTCGGAACAGCATAATTAAGTCAAGTTGGATAGGCTAAGTTCTGCAGGGGTTCTTTATTATGTTCTTTGTGTTTCATTGTGTAATTTTGTGAATGAATTTTGTCTGTTTTAAAATCTAGTAGTCAACCTAGCTATCTTACTCTGGGTAATTTTTACTGTACACTTACCAAAACAAATTGCAAACTTATGGTCTGGGTCTACCTACTCGAGAATGTTTTGTGTGATCTGACCTAGTCCATAACAGTTGTTTGTTCTTTGTATGCTTTGTATGTTCCAATGAGAATTGATTTTGTTCTTGCATTTAATCATCAATGTAGCAGACATTGAAGTTCTGAGGATATACTTTAGTCAAATTCGTCCTTTAGTCCTTGGCAAGTTCCTGCAGGACTTCTATATGGGACACACAGTAGCAACAGTGCAATGGTATTGGAGGGAATGAATGCTAAGATGGTGGATGAGATGTAAGTCAAGCAGCTTGCTTTGTCCTGGATGATGTCAAACATTCTGAAATTTGGAGCTGCACTCATCCAGGCAAGTGGGGATTATTTCATCACACTCCTGACTTGTTCATTGTAGCTGACTGAAAGGCTTGGAAAAGTCAGGGGATGAGTTGTTCACCATGAGATTCCCAGTCTATTGGTTCCTTCAAAAATGCTATTGTTAGTATCGATAAGTGTGGAGCTGAAAAAGCACAGCAGGTCAGGCAGCATCCAAGGAGCAGGAGAGTCGATGGTCCAGGCATAAGTTGACTTCACCAGTGTCCAAGTTTCCCCTCCCCCCACCTCATCCCAGATCCAAACCTCCAACTCAGGACCACTGTCTTGACCTGCCCTATCTGTCCATCTTACTTCCCACTTATCTTCTCCACTATCCCCACTGACCTATCACAATTGAGAACATAGAGCTGGAAAAGCACAGCTGCTCAGGCAGCATCCAAGAAGCAGGAGAATCAATGTTTCGAGCGTAAGGATTCCTGATGCCCAAAACATTGATTCTCCTGCTCCTCAGATGCTGTCTGACCTGCTGTGCTTTTCCGGCACCACACTCTTGACTCTGATCTCCAGCATCTGCGTCCTCACCTTCTACTGACTTATCACAATTACCTCCCACCTGCATCCACCTATCGCCTTCCCGCTACTTTCCCCCCAGCCCTACCCCACCCCACTAATTATCTCTCAGCTGCCTCCCCCCTCAACATTCTTGATGAAGGGCTTATGCCCGAGGTGTTGACTCTCCTGCTCCTTTGACTCTCCTGCTGCCTGACATAACCTGCTGCTCTTTTCCAGCATCACACTTTTTGAATCTGACTCTCCAGCATCTGCAGCCCTCACTTTCTCCTAGTTGCTGTTGTTAGAATGCCTGTCTTCCTAACTAATACAGATAATTTATCTGAAACTGATAGTACTTCTCTAAGGCCTTGAGATTTGGTTGGTTAGTTCAGACAGTATTCTGAATCAATCACATAAAATGACACCAGTGTTATTCATAGGCTGACTCAGCCTGGCTGGTTCCCTTCCCTGAAGGACACTTCTGAAACAATTTTTTTTAACAACCTCACAGCTTTCATCATAATTTGCTGATGTTACAAAATACATTAACAGACTTACTAAACTCAAATTTACAATTTCCCATGATGGATATTGAACCTACATGGGTAATGAGTTGCTCAACTAGTATCATAAATAGTCCCTCATGGTCCCCTAGATACTTAAGACACATAAGTTCTTCCATTCTTCAGGACTAGGGGCTGGGTACTACTAGTGCAGGAGTTAACCCAGGCAGGGAGGCAGGCCTGTATGTTTCAACTTCCAAGGAATTTGGCTATTAACGGAGGTACCATTGATGAGGCCATGGCCAGGCTTCAGCTTGATGTAAGCCAACAGTTCTTATTTTGGTCTAATATCTCACTGCAACCCTTCCCATTGTGCCTTTTAGGTATTGAAGCAATACAACCTGACTAGGCCCTGGAGCAAAACAAGAAGGCAATAATGATGGAGGCATGTTGTCACTTGAGTTCACACCTGCAGTCACCAGCTAAGATATCAGCAGTTACATATACTCAGTAGATCCCTGTGCTGAATTCTGTTCTCTGTAACACACTCAGTACATGGATCTATACTTTGTGAGATATTGAGCACTAGTGTGCAGCAGGCATGACAGAAGGTAAGGACAATGCGGGTGCCAATTTGCCAGGGCAGGAGGTCCATATCAGTTCTACTGCACAGGAGTGAGTTGAGAACATCAATTGACCAGAAGAACATCTGATTGGCACTTCATGCATTATGAAATCTGACAGCAAGTCTATTTTCAATGATAGGGTAGCATGGGTCTACAGTTAATGATAAGGAGCTGAAGGAGTCTAGCACAGCGCGATACGGAGCTCTCTGCATATCATGAGGTCATGTCTTTTCCAGCATAGAAGTGGTGGCTAACTGCATTGTCATGTTTGTGGACCCAACTATATTCCAGCAACTGATTCCAGATGTATCAGCTTATCTTGAAAGTCTAAGTGCCGCCATGGAAGTTCAAGCTACTACTTTGCAAACTCAGTTTGCTGCATGCTCAGATTGCTATCCCCATGATTGTTGATGACAGTGTGCAAAGGAGCCTGCAGAAGATCCCAGCAGTCCCGTTTTCTGTCCTCCACCAAATTACCAGAATTGCAGATATGCCACCAACCCAGTGGATTGGCTATGTTTCCAAGGACCATTAGTTTGCTATCCTCTGTCAGATAGATGGTGACGGTAACCCGAACCTGAGGCCTGCAGTCATTTCCCGTTTGTTGCAAAATGCTGGACTGGGTGTATGTAATTTGGATCAAGTGGCCTACATTGGATGTTTATACATCTCCTGGTCTAGACTGACTGTATCTTTCCCCCAGTCTCCACTGTTTCCTCCACCTTTCCCATCTCCTGCAATGAAGTGCACAATGAACATAGAACATAGAACATAGAACAATACAGCACAGAACAGGCCCTTCGGCCCACGATATTGTGCCGAACATTTGTCCTAGCTTAAGCACCCATCCATGTACCTATCCAATTTCCACTTAAAGTTCGCCAATGATTCTGACTCTGCCACTCCCACAGGCAGTGCATTCCATGCCCCCACCATTCTCTGGGTAAAGAACCTACCCCTGACATCTTCCCTATACCTTTCACCCTTCACCTTAAATTTATGTCCCCTTGTAACACTCTGTTGTACCCGGGGAAAAAGTTTCTGATTGTCTACTTTATCTATTCCCCTGATCATCTTATACACCTCTATCAAGTCACCCCTCAGCCTTCTCCGTTCCAATGAGAAAAGGCCTAGCACGGTCAACCTATCCTCGTACGACCTATTCTCCATTCCAGGCAACATCCTGGTAAATCTTCTCTGCACCCTCTCCAAAGCTTCCACATCTTTCCTAAAGTGAGGTGACCAGAACTGCACACAGTACTCCAAATGTGGCCTAACCAAAGTCCTGTACAGCTGTAACATCACTTCATGACTCTTGAATTCAATCCCTCTGCTAATGAACGCTAATACACCATAGGCCTTCTTACAAGCTCTATCCACCTGAGTGGCAACTTTCAAAGATCTATGAACATAGACCCTGAGATCCCTCTGCTCCTCCACCTTACTAAGAACCCTACCGTTAACCCTGTATCCCGCATTCTTATTTGTCTTTCCAAAATGGACAACCTCACACTTGGCAGGGTTGAACTCCATCTGCCACTCCTCAGCCCAGCTCTGCATCATCAATGGCAGCACAATAAAATGCTCCAGCCAGAGGTCCTCTGCTTTGCCCGTTCTTTTTTCTTTCCTTTTCTTTTTTTCTCTTCTTTTCTCTTTTTCCTCCTTCCTGTCTTTTTTCAGCTAACGACTTTGACTCACCCGGAGGAAAATGGAGGCAAATCCCAGAGTTGTGGGAAAGCAATCCCAAAGTGGAGGCCAGTGAAGGGAGGCAATCTCAAAAGAGAGAGAGGCCAGCATGAGGAAGCAGTCTTGGAGTGGAGGCCAGTGAGGAGAATCGAGTCCTGGAGAAGACTTCCCTTGGAGCAGCTGAGAGCTAGTGCAGAATGGATTGGAGGCTTGGAGCAGAGCCGAGTGAGTTGTTGGACTGGGGTTGTTGCAATCGGTCAGACCACATATGGAAACCCCTGCGCTCAGCTACTGCAATGTAATGTTCATATGTAATTTGTTTATATGACTGTATCGACTATCCTTTTAACTATGTCTTATTTCTGTAAAGTGATGCAACTACTTTTCTTTTTTATTCCTCTTTTCATATCTAAGGTTTGTACCTACAAAAGGTTTGTACCTACAAAATAAGAGGCACAAAATAAGAGGCAACCTTGTAAAACATTTCACTGTACTTCTGTACTTGAGTACATGTGACAATAAAGCGGGTTGCTGCATGAAGTGAAGTGCTACATTTCGAGTTATAGAGCACACAAACAGACCCTTCGGTCCAACTTGTCCATGCCAACCAGATATCCCAACCTAACCCCATTTGCCAGCACTTGCCTCTGAACCATTCCTATTCATATATCCATCCAGACGCCTTTTAAATGTTTACCAGCCTCGCTACTTCGTCTCTCAGCTCATTCCATACATGCACCACCCACTGCATGAAAAAGTTGCCCCTTAGGTGCCTTTTATATTTTTCCCTTCTCACCCTAAACTTATGCCCTCTAGTTCTGAACTCCCCACCCCAGGGAAAATACTTCATCTATTTATCCTATCCATGCTCCTCATGATTTTATAAACTTCATTAAGAACACCCCTCATCCCTCCAGTGAATTCAGTCCCAGCCTATTCAGCCTCTCCCTATAGCTCAAATCCTCCAACTCTGGTAACATCCTTGTGAAATCTTTTCTCAACCCTTTCAAGTTTCACAACATCCTTCTGATAGGAAAGAGACCAGAATTGCACACAATACTTCAAAAGTGACCTAACCAGTGTCCTATACAGCCACAACATGACCTCAATGCTTTGATCAATAAAGGAAAGCATACCAAATGCTGTCTTCACTATCCTATTTACCTGCAACTTTACTTTCAAGGAACTACCAACTCCTTTACTCAATGTTCTGACCAATAAAGGAAAGCATACCAAACGCCTTTTTCACTATCTTATCTACCTGCGACCTGACTTTCTTTTCCCACTTCCTTACATTTGACATAATTCTTCACAGGAAGCTGTGGGAAATATGGTGTAGTGTTAATGTCACTGGACTAACAGTTCAGAAATTCAGTTGAATACTCAAGGGAAATGGAAGCTCCTGGAATGTGAAGTCAATTTATGCCTTAAAACTAATTTCCTTAATAGCACCCAGGACAACTATCATTGATTGTTGTAAAAATCCAGTCAGTTTATTCACCCTTTTCAGGAAGGAAATCTGCCATGCTTACCTCGTCAGGTCTACATGGGACTTCAGACATGCAACAATGTGGTTGACTCATAACTGATTCTGGAATGGATAAGAAAGCTACCCAGTTTGAATGCAATTAGGGTTGAACAAAAGTTGCTGGTATTGCCCACATCCCATAGAAAGTCAAAGTAAAACAGAGCGTATCCCAAGCTGAAAGTTGTTGTCTAGGCTGCAACTTCACTTCTTTTGATCCTTTTCCTCATTTTTCTTCTCCCCAGCTTTCATCTAATAGATGAGCTGTCCACTCATGTAGATGAGATTGTACATGATGTGAAAAACTACTACAATCTAGAAAAGGACTCAGTCAAGGGAAA
Source organism: Chiloscyllium plagiosum (assembly GCF_004010195.1). Lineage (NCBI taxonomy): Eukaryota > Metazoa > Chordata > Chondrichthyes > Orectolobiformes > Hemiscylliidae > Chiloscyllium > Chiloscyllium plagiosum. The sequence goes on along the minus strand of NC_057723.1, from coordinate 62,403,773 downwards.
TAGGATGCCATACTGTGGAAATATTGGTTCAAAATTTCAATAATCTGCCCTATTATAATTCTTTAGTCAGTATTTCACTCAGTTGCTGCATGCTTTGTATGCACAAACAAATTACACACTGAAGTCATGAGGCATATTGTCAGTGCATGAATCTTGACACCTCAGGCGACTGACTGTGTGGAGTTTGCACATTCTTCCCGTGTCTGCGTGGGTTTCCTCCGGGTGCTCCGGTTTCCTCCCACAGTCCAAAAATGTGCAGGTTAGGTGAATTGACCATGCTAAATTGCCCGTAGTGTTAGGGGCAGGGGTAAAGGTAGGGGAATGGGTCTAGGTGGGTTGCGCTTCGGCGGGTCGGTGTGGACTTGTTGGGTCGAAGGGCCTGTTTCCACACTGTAAGTAATCTTAAAACAAAAACTCATAACCACCCTTTGGTTAGCTGTGGTAGCTAAAATATATTTAGCACAGTGGGCTTCTGCAAAATATGCGGCAATGACCTTTAAGATACATTCCCTGTGGTACCTTCATTTTTCCTATATCATAGAGTTGACTTGTGACACTCACAATGCAATGTGCAAGCAGTCAATGATATCTCCACTATGCGGAAGTCTGGAAAACTTCTAAATCCCTGCAGATGTTCCACTTGCTTCTCTCTGGCAATAGAGAATTAAATTAAGTTCTTTGTCTTTTGAATAAATAACCTCACTGACCTCTCTTATTCATCAGTAAAGAAGCAACACTGAAATGTTTGATTATCTTGGATTTCAGCTAGAAGGAGCCAAACAGCTACATGATTGTTACCATGGTCACTTTAAAGGGCACCTCCAAAACAGTCATTGTACTCCTCTGAGGTTGGAATTGTGGTGGTACAGGTGGCAAATTTCAGTCGGCATGCTCTTGTCGATGCTTGACACAGTGTTCCTTGCTGAGTCTCTGAAGAAAAATTACTCCCCGAACATATAGATATGGCCTGCTGCTGAGAGCCCTTGAACCCTTTCTTGTCTTCTTCCTTTCAGTAGTTTGTCCAATTTTGTCCGACCTCTTTTCATTCTGTATCTACATTGAGTGCCTACTGGCAAGTTCAGGCTTACAGTGCAATTTCACAACAGTAATCTAGTCTTTCAACAACTGCTTTTAGACTCCTTTTAGGCTTTTGACACTGAACGAACTGCAGAAAATACCAATAACATATAGAATTGTCGCAATAACCAGATGAAAGAAACCAACCACTCACCTATAAGTATCATAGAATCCCAACTATGTGGAAGCAGGCCATTAGACCTACTAAGTCCATACTGACCCTTCAAAGAGCATCCCACCCAGAGCCATTATCCTGTAACCCCACATTTGCTCTGGCTAACCAACGTAGCCTGCACATACCTGGATACCATTGGGCAATTTAGCATGGCCAATACACCAAATCTGCACATCTTTGGACTGTGGGAGGAAACCAGAACTACCAGAGAAAATGCACACAGACAGTCACCTGAGAGTGGAGTTGAACCCAGGGCCCTGGTGCTGTGAGGCAGCAGTACTAACCACTGAAGCACCATGATATCTCCTTTTAAATAGCATTGACATGGCCCCTGTACACTACCTAACATGCTCATCTATGCACAGTGATATTTGGCATACTTCACCTCAGAATTGTGTGCTTGTGCTGATAGTTACCATTTTGCAAATTTAAACATAGCTTTACATCCAGAAAGCAAGAGCTACCAAGCTTATTTTTTTTTGTCCAAGGACTTAATTTTATGCAGCCAGTTTCGTAAAACTCAGCACTTGGAAAATCATAATTATCATAAATCTGCCATAAGTTCAGACAACAAAGCTGAGATTTGTAACATAGTTATCATACCTCTTGAGAACATGCTAAAACCTCTATGCTTACCTTTCTTTTTACATAATCATGTGCACTGGAAAGATAATATTAAGGCTGCAGTTTGGACTAGTTTGGAAGTGCCAGCTGAATCAAACTATTATTAAATGTATCACACAATATGAATGAAAGTGATTATGAAAAATGTTTCCAATAAGAGAATCATGCAGGAGGAAGAAGTTTTTTTTTTAATTTTTAAATTATTGACTATCTTTCATTGAGACAAGATGGTGTTGGTGGTTGGTATTTTTAGTCAACCTGTTCAGATGTGTTATGACACTCTTTTGGAGGAAGAAGGATCTTGAAGCCAGGCCTTCTGGTCCAGATGTAGGATCACTACCACTACAGCACAAGCACCCTATGGCAGTGATGATACACTTTGGATGAATGTGCTGAAAGTCTGCTTTCAGTCATCAGAATGCATTATATCCTAAGTCATGACGGCGAAAATAAAAAAACTCTACCTTTGCACTACTTTCCAACATCAATCATTCAGTATCACACAAATTGAACAATTTCCATTCTGTCCATGTTAACAGTTCATTACTTCCTTAGCTTCATGTGCACAATTATGACAATGAAGAAAATGATTAGAGTGGTGCTGGAAAAGCGCAGCATCATTCCTGATGAATGGCTTGAGCCCGAATCATCAATTTTCCTGCTCCTCGGATGCTGCCTGACCTTTTTCAGCACTACTCTAATCTTGACTCTAATCTACAGCATCTGCAGTATCCACTTCAGCCCAATGGAGAAAATGATCTACTGCACACAGAAGTGGTGTTTAAAGATGGGTTCACACTTGAAATAGTAAAGGGGAATACTTGGAAAAGGAAAATTTGCAGTGCAGTTGGGGCAAAAGCAGGGGATTGAAGTAGGAGACTAGCAACTGCAGAGACAATGGTCTGAATAGCCTCCTTCTGTTCTTTATGATATTCTTAACAGTGGTGGCCAGTACAGTCCTACAGGCATTATTAAACCTATTCTGCTTGCCTGAAAACACCTCTTCAATGTTGATCTATGCCAATCTTAGCAGGACTTATACACTTAATGGTGAGGTTCTTGGGAGTGTTGTTGAATACAGAGACCTTAGAGTGTAGGTTCATAGCTCCTTGAAAGTGGAGTCACAGGTAGATAGGATAGTGAAGAAGGTGTCTGGTATGCTTTTCTTTACTGGTCAGAGTATTGAGTACAGGAGCTGGGAGATCATGTTGCGGCTGTACAGGACATTGGTTAGGCCACTGTTGGAATATTGCATGCAATTCTGGTCTCCCTCCTATCGGAAAGATGTTGTGAAACTTGAAAGGATTCAGAAAAGATTTACAAGGATGTTGCTAGGATTGGAGGATTTGAGCTATAGGGAGAGGTTGTATAGGCTAGGGCTGTTTTCCCTGAAGCTGAGGGGTGACCTTATAAACGTTTATAAAATCACGAGGGGCATGGATAGGACAAATAGACAAAGTCTTTTCCCTGGGGTGGGGGAGTCCAGAACTAGAGGGCATAGGTTTATGGTGAGAGGGGAAAGATATAAAAGAGACGTAAGGGGCAACATTTTCATGCAGAGGGTGGTATTTGTATGGAAAGAGCTGCCAGAAGAAATGGTGGAAGCTGGTACAATTGCAACATTTAAAAGGCCTCTGAATGGGTATATGAATAGGAAGGGTTTGGAGGGATATGGGCCAAGTGCTGGCAAGTGGGACTAGATTAGGTTGGCATGGACGAATTGGACCGAAGGGTCTATATCCGTGCTGTACATCTCTCTGACTCTATAATAAAACCAAAAATCTGTTGAAATTTCACAATTAACTTAGATGCTCTCAACCTTGCCAAGAATGGATAGTGATAAGGAACAGAATCTTAGCACTCCAGATGATTTTTCTTTCTCTCTCAACAATTGAAGGCAATTGGAACAATTTTATTGATGCCTTGACTGCAATTAATTAACTCAGCATTGGCCAGGGATCAAATTTGTGATCTCTCTTTGTATGGTTTAACTCAACATCCAGAGAGAGAAAATTGTATTGAACCCTGTGATGTACTCCACAGCTGATCTTTGGATTTGATTTATTAGTTTTTGCCAGGGATTTTCATGGCTTCATGGTAACATGCTAAAATCCAAGTACTAACATCAAATATGAAGTAACCAAATATATTTAAACACACTAAATAAAATGAAAATAATGTTCTAGTGGAAATGCTAACCTATACCTATTTATGTGTACCACTGTGAACGCATATAAGAGATTTACAGAATTACAGTTGAAGAAGTAGCTGTAGAACTGTAGGTCCAAAGAGTTAATTATTTCATCCAAAAATCCTGGTTATGCTGGCAGAAAAGTCTTGCACTATATGCTAACAAGATTTTTTTTTAAATAGAATAATTGGGACCCGTTTTGTCTCCACACACAGGCCCTGCCATAGTTTCCTGTGTATACTTTAGCAATATATCCAGATCACTTAAAAGTGCTATAACTGATAAAATGGATCCATTAATAAGTACTTGTGAAAGAAGCATTTTGTGAAAATTGCTCACATGACAACAGCAAAGTCTGTTAAGTGAAGCTTGAGTTCTTAAAGTGGTTGCCTGTCCAGAATATTTTGAAGCCCCTGAATATCGCCTAAGATTTTACAACAAAATATATTGCATAAGAATTACAATCTTCTGCAATTATCTTGCAGATATTAAGATTAAATATGTTAATGTGCATTAATACTGTTAATGTGCCAGAAAAAAAATCAAGCAATTATAGAATTTGCCTTTGGTATTTTTATGAATGGAATCATCAGATATCACAACTCGGAAACAAGACTTTGACTTATCAACAAAAGATAACTTTTCAACCCATTTTGACTTAATACTTAACCAAATCTCAATGTCATTTTTATTCTGAGCTTCTTTAATAATTCTGTCGATCCATATTAGCATAAACATTCTTGTTTATGTAGGTTTCCAGAATTTTACATTTTCAGGTAAACGTCAGAATGTTCTTGGACAAGTACAATATCTTGATGGCAAGTTGTCTCTGCATAACAATATCATCAGATCATAATATGGAGGTGCTGGTGTTTCCTGGGCTGGACAAGGTCAAAAATCACATGACATCAAGTTATAGACCAATTGGTTTATTTGAAAGCACTAGCTTTCTGAGCACTGTTCTTTCATCAGGTGCTAGTGTGAGTGAAAGACCTTAGACACAAAATTTATAAGGAAAAGATCAAAGGTTCATCAAACTCATATGAAGCAGAGAAGGCCATCTGTCAACTTAATAACAACAGGCTGCAGGAACAGACCATATCCCCACAAAGGCATTGAAGCGTGAAGGCAATGAGCTCCTGCTGCAGCTACATGCCCTAGTTTACCGTATCTGTATGGAGGAGAGCATCCCAGGAGATCTCCAAGATCCCATAGTCATGAATATTTTCAAAAATGGGAACAAGTCCGAGTATGGTAACTGCAGGGAAATCTCCCTGCTGTCGACTGCTGAAAGAGTCAGTAAGCCCCTGCTCAACATTCTTCGATCTTACAAAGGCCTTGACACCGTCAATCAGGAAGCATTATGGAGCATCCTTGTCCACTTTAGTTACACCATAAAATTGTCACCATCTTTCACCTGCTTCACATTGATATGGAAGTCATGGTAATGACAAGTGGTTCCATCACTGATCTATTCCTCATTTGGACCAATATCAAGCATGGCTGCATCACTGCCCCAAAACAGTTCTCAACCTACCTTGCTGCAATGCTTCACCTCACTGTCGACAAGCTCCCTGCTGGAGTGGAGCTAACTTACAGAATCTGTGGGAGATTATTCAACATCTGTCACCTCCAAGCTAAAATCAGCCCAACCAGTGTCATTGAGCTACAGTATGCAGATGATGTTTGTGTATGTGCAGTCTCAGACGATATACTCCAAATCAACGTCAGCACCTTAACAGAGGCATATGAGAGCATAGGTCTCACCCTGAACATCCACAAGATGAAGGTCTTCCACCAACCTGACCTGGCACTGTAGAGCAAACCCCCAATCATTAAGGTCACCGGGAATGCCTCAGAGAATGTTGATCGCTTCCAATACGTCAGGAGTGTTTTGTGGGCCAAAGCAGCTAATAATGAAGAGATCTAGCATCACCTCCAGTGTGCTAGTGCAGCCTCCAGCTGCTCGAGGACAACAACATCAGATCCAACACCAAGATCATGTTTTACAGAGCCAAGATGGTTTCCGCCCTCCTATATGGCTCTGATGCTTAGATGGCTACAACAGAAATCTAAACGGCCTGCGCAAGACTCTGCAAATCCGCTGGGAAGAAATATTAAGGAACATTAATGTCCATGACCAATCCAACACTGGTCACTAATCACATTTGCTCTGGGCTGGGTATAAGGTCTTAATGACCGAGATGAGACTCCCCAAGCAGGTGCCCTACTCCATGTTCGAACTGATAGGTGAACCCTGGGTGTACAGAGGAAGTGCTTCAGTGATATCCTCAAGGTCTCACTAGCAGAGTGCATCTTCCCACAGACACTTGGGAACCACAGGTCCAAGAATGTCCTAAGTGTAAGGCAAGCATCTGGAAAGGCATTGAGCACCTTCAGACTTGCTGTTTGGAAAAAATGAAAGCCAGGTAAAAACAGTGAAAGGAGTGTGCTGCCACATCAGTGTCTGACACACCCTCCTTCCCATGACCACTTTCTGCCCCAAGTCTAACAGAGCCTGCTATAGCCACATTGATCTATAAGCCATCTATAGACTCACCCTGAGAGTAGAAGAGAGTCATCCTTGTCTGCTAAGGACCACCAATGAATGAACGAAGGTTTGACCTGATGCAATGAACTTTCACAGTGTCTAAAATCAAAGTTAATCACTTCTGGAGCTGTTCACTTCCAATTGTATGTTACTGTGAAACAGGAGTAACCCAGAAATGATGAAGTTTTCAATGTTTATCAAATGGTATGATTCTCGATAACACGATGCTAGGATTTTGCTTGTCTCATTCCAGGCTTTAGTTAACATTCCTTTTGAGAACCAACTGAGTTCCATTTGAATCTAATGTCTTGGTCAATGCCATGTGTTTCATTCAGTTTTGATTTTAATCTGCTTTATCTGTAACAGTTTGAAACAAGTTAGTGCCTTGCTTGATGATATCAAAGGACAGTTTAGAGAAGATTTGGACACAATGTTAATTAATTTTCTTTCCAAATGACATTAGTGAACAAAATAGAGTTTCAACATTATTCAGTTTTAATGTTATGACTATTGATATTGATTTTTAATTCCAGATTTATTGACTGAGGTTAAATTTTTCAGCTGCAATGGTGAGATTTGAACTCTGGATTAATTCTTATTATTCTGGATTACATGTCTAGTAACATAAACACGATACAACATTAGATTAGATTCCCTACAGTGTTGAAACAGGTCCTTCAGCCCAACAAGTCCACACCGATCCTCCAAAGAGCAACCCATCCAGACCCATTCCCCTACATTCACTCCTGACCAATGCACCTAACACTACGGGCAATTTAGCACAGCCAACTCACCTAACCTGCACATCTTTGGACTGTGGGAGGAAACCAGAGTACCCGGAGGAAGCCCACACAGACAAGGGGAGAATGTGCAAACTCCATACAGACAGTTGCCCGAGGTAGGAATTGAACCCGGGTCCCTGGTGCTGTGAGGCAGCAGTGCTAACCAATGAGTCACCATGCCACCCACCAGCTGCTTTGAGCATCTCTTGGGTGCCCTCAGCTCTTTATATATTTTTTTATGGAAAGGGTTTGAATTTTACCTCATGGCTAAATATAGGTACAGGTCATTTTACTATAAAGCACGTTTCCTCAAGGTGAATTCGCTGTAATGCAATTGACGAACTGGGGACGCTATTTGTAAAGCGCAAACTTTTAAAACGTGTTGGCTGTAACATGATTACAGTGCCCACACTTTAAGCGTTATTTCTAACAAGTGATTTTTCTATAACACAGAGTTGCAGAAGAATGCAACCATTGCATTGTAGAAGAACTGGCTGCATTTTGAAAACAAGGCAATGGCAATTTCTTGTTTGGAAAGTGATTCGCTAAATTGATCTCCTGTTACATCATAGGCAGGTTGCAATAATTTGCCTTAGAGTTTAAATCAGCATCAAAATATTTCTCTGAAATGAGTTGTAACTTTTTTTGCTTCCCAGAGATTATATTTAATCTTGGGTTAGGGCAATATGTCAGATTGTGCAAACATGGAAATGAGGTGAACAATATTGGACCTCACAACTTATCTTTGTCCTTCTATTTGCTGCTTTCCAGTGCATGGAATGACGATGTTATGAATTTTGAACCGTTTTGTCATTGCTCTCTGTCACTTTGGATATACTGTCCATTCTGAGAAATAAGTTTATCCAGTTATGAATGCAGAATTTCTACAGTGCAGAAACAGGCCATTCAGCTCATCAAGTCGTCTGAACTGACCCTCTGAAGACCACCTTATTCTTGTAACTTTGTACATACCATGGCCAATGCACCTAGCCTGCTCAACTTTGGACTGTGGTAGGAAACTGGACCAGCTGGCAGAGACCTACACAGATGCAGGGAGAATGTACAAGCTCCACATGGGGAAAGACACAGCGGTCGGGTCTCTGGCACTGAGCCTGACTCTGTGGCTCAGAAGTGAAGGGGGGAGAATATGAGGGTGATAATAATTGGAGATTCAATGGTTAGATGAACAGACAGGAGATTTTATGGTCATGAATGAAACTCCCAGGTGGTACATTGCCTCCCGGGTGCCAGGGTCAGAGATGCCTCGGATCAAGTCTATAGGATTCTTAAGGGACAGGGTGAGCAGCCAGAAGTTGTAGTACACATCAGTAGCAATGACATAGCTAGGAAAAAGGATGAGGACCTGAAAAGTGAATATAGCAAATTAGATTAGAAGCTAAAAGGCAGGACGAGCAGAGTAGTAATCTCAATATTGTTACTGGTGCCATGAGCTGGTGTGACTAGGAGCAGAGAGCAAGTGCAGCTGAACACATGGCTGCAGAGCTGGTGTAGGAGGGAGGGCTTCAGATATGTGGATCTTTGGGATACCTTCTGGGGAAGGTGGGACCTGTACAAGGAGAACAGGTTACACCTGAACTGGAGGGGCAGCAATATCCTGGGTGGGAGGTTTGCTAGAGCTCTTTGGGAGGTTTTTAAAAAGTTTGGTATGGGGAAGGGAACTGGAGCTACGAATCTGAGGATGGGTAGCTGGTGAACAGGCAGATACAGTGTGCAGAGAGTCTGTGAAGAGGGATAGATAGTTGATAGTGCAAAGTTGCAGTCATTGTGATGGTTGAAATGTCCCATTTTAATGCAAGAAGTGTCAGGAAAAATGGTGATGAGATTAGAGCATGGATCAGTCCTTGGAGCTACGATGTTGTGGCCATTAAGGAGACATGGCTATCACAGGGACAGGACTGGTTGTTGAACATTCTGGGGTTTAGATATTTCAAGAGGAATCAGGAGAGAGGTAAAGGAGGTGGGGGAGTGACATTGCTAATCAGGGATAGTACCACAGTAGCAGAAAGGAAGGTCATCGAGGAGGGTCTGTCTACTGAGTCAGTGTCAGAAACAGGAAAGGAGCAGTCACTTTATTGGGAGTTTTCTATAGACCTTCCAATAGCAACAGAGACATGAAGGAGCAGATAAGGAGGCAGATTTTGGAATGGCACAGAAGTAACAGGGTTACTGTCATGGGTGACTTCAACTTCCGAAATATTGATTGGAACATCCTTAGTACAAATAATTTGGATGGAGCAGATTTTGTCAGGTGCATCCAGGAAGGGTTCCTGACTCAATATAGAGATAGGCAGTCTAGAAGGGAGGCCATATTGGATTTGGTGCTTGGCAATGAACCAGGTCAAGTGGTATATTTCTTGGTGAGAGCAATTGAGTGATAGTGATACCTCCCTGACCTTTACTATAGTCATGGAGAGGAATAAGAGCAGACAGTATGAGGAAGTATTTAATTGGGGGAGGGGGAATTACAATGTTATTAAGCAGGAACTGTGGAGCATAAGTTGGGAGCAGATATTCTCAGGGAAATGTGCAACAGAAATGTGGAGAGTGTTTAGGGAGCACTTGCTGTGAGTTGCTGGATAGGTTTGTCTCACTGAGGGATGGTAGGAAGAAGGAACCTTGGATGACAAGAGATGTGGAACATCTGATCAAGAGGAAGAAGGAATCTCACTTAAAATTGATGAAGCAAGGATCATACAGGGCTCTAGAGGGTTACAAGCTTGCCAGGAAGGAACTGAGGAATGGACTTAAGAGAGCTAGAAGGGGGCATGAAAAATCTTTGACAGGTAGGATTAAGGGAAACCCCAAGGCATTCTACACTTCTGTGAAGAACAAGAGAATGGCCAGAGGGAGGGTAGGGCCGATCAGTGATAGTGAGGGAACTTGTGCTGGATCAGAGGAGGTAGGGGAGGTCCTTAAGGAATATTTTGCTTTAGTATTCACTGTAAGAGGGACCTTGTTGTTTGTGAGGACAACATGAAACAGGCTGATGTGTTCGAACAGGTTGATGTTAAGAAGAAGGATTTGTTGAAAATTGTGAAAAATATGAGGATGGATAACTTCCCTAGGTCAGATGGGATATATCCTAGATTATTACGGGAAGCAAGGGAAGAGATTGATGCGCCTTTGGTGATGACATTTGCATCCTCACTGTCCACTGCAGTAGTACCAGATAATTGGAGAGTGTCAAATGTTATTCCCTTGTTCAAGAAAGGAAATAGAGATAACCCTGGGAATTCCAGACCAGTCAGTCTTACTGGTGGTGGGCAAATTATTGGAGAGGATTCTGAGAGACAGGATTTATGATTATTTGGAAAAACATAGTTTGATTAGCAATAGTCAGCATGGCTTTGTGAGGGACAGTTATGCCTCACAAGCCTTATTGAATTCTTTGAGGATGTGACAAACACATTAATGAAGATAGAACAGGGGTTTTGGTGTATATAGATTTTAGCAAGGCATTTGATAAGGTTCCCCATAGTAGGCTCATTCCGAAAGCAAGGAGGCATGGGATCCAGGCCATCTGTATAAAGATTTGGCTGGCCCATAGAAGACAGAGAGTGGTAATAGATGGAAAGTATTCAGCCTGGAGCTCGGGGACCAGGGTGGTCTGCAGGGATCTGTTCGAGGAACTCTGCTCTTTGTGATTTTTATAAATGACTTGGATGAGGGAGTGGAAGGGTGGGTTTGTAAATTTGCCGATGGCACGAAAGTTGGTGGAATGATATGATTTGGAATGATAGATAGTGTGGAAGGCTGTTATAGGTTGCAACGGGACATTGACAGGATGCAGAGCTGGGCTGAGAAGTGGCAGATGGTGTTCAACCTGTAAAAGTATGAAGTGGTTCGTTTTGGAAGGTTAAGTTTGAATGCAGCATACATGGTTAAAGGCAGGATTCTTGGCAGTGTGGAGGAACACAAAGATCTTGGGGTCCACATACATAGATCGTTCAAAGTTGTTACCCAAGGTGATAGGGTTAAGAAGATGAATGGTGTGTTAGCTTTCATTAGCAGGAAAATTGAGTTTAAGAGCTGCTATAAAGCCCTGGTTAGACCAGACTTGGTTGCCTCATTATAGGGACAATGTGGAGAAGAGATTGAGCGTGCAGAAGAGATTTCCCAGGATGCTGCCTGGACTGGAGGGCATGTCTTATGAAGAAAGGCTGAGGAAGCTAGGGCTTTTTTCATTGGAGCGACAAAGGATGAAAGGTGACATGATAGAGCTGACCAAGATATTGAGAAGCACAGATAGGGTGGATAGCTAGAGACTTTTTCCCCACGGTGGAAATGACTATCACAAAGGGACATAACTTTAAGTTTATTGGAAGAAGGTTTTAGGGGAAATGTCAGAAATAGGTTCTTTACACTGAGAGTGGTGGGTGCATGGAATGCACTGCCAGCAGTGGTAATAGAGTTAGATACATGAGAGACATTTAAGCATCTCTTGGATAAGCTCATGGATGATAATATAATGTAGGATATGTAGGTTAGTTTGATCTTAGAGTCGGATAAAAGGTCAACACAACTTTGAGGGCCAAAAGACCTGTACTGTTCTATATTCTATGTTCTATGTTTTAACTTCCTAAACCGTGTCCCAGGAGCCTTGTCACAAAGATTTGATGTGAAAGTTAAACAGGATAACAAATGAGGCCATGAAATGTGGGAATTATCAAAAGTCAGGATAGCATTGATATTCTGATTGAGTCCAATGGCAACAACAAAATGGATGTGAGGCTGGTTTACTCAGTTGACTAGTTGAAGAGTGTGGTGTTGGAAAAGCATCTGAGGAGCAGGGGAATAAGCCCTTCATCAGAAATGAAGCTTGTGGGCCAAGGGGGCTGAGAGATAAATGGGTGGGGCTGGGGGAAGGTAGCTGGGAATGCGATAGGTAGATGAAGGTCGGGGTGACAGTGATAAGTCGGAGAGGAGAGTGGGAGCAGATAGGTGGGAAGGAAGATGGACAAGTAGAGGGTGTTCAAGAGGACAGTGCCATGTTAGAAGATTAGGACTGGTATAAGATGAGGAGAGGGGAAATGGGGAAGCTGGTGAAATCCTCATTGATCTCATGTGGTTGGAGGGTCCTGAGGCAGAAGATGAGCCGTTCTTCCTCCAGGTGTCAGGTGGTTAGGGTTTGGTGTCCTTGGCGGAGTGCATGTCCTTAGTGGAGTGTGTGGGGGAGTTAAAGTGTTCAGCCACAGGATGGTGGGTTAATTAGTGCGGGTGTCCTAGAGACATTCTCTTAAATAATCCACAAGTTGGCATCCTGTCTCCCAATGTAGGGAAGACCACAATGGGTGCAATGTGTGTGGAAGTACAGGTAAATTTCTGTCAGATGTGGAAGGATCCTTTGGGTTAATTTTGAGGTCAAGTATACCAAGTTTGCAAAGAGTGTGGTTCAACTCTAGAAAGTTGCCAATAAGCAGGATGAAGTAAATGGCTAGAAAAGGGAATTTGTCACTGGAAATGAAGGCATACCATTCTCATATCTCGTTAAAGGAAATTTCTGTTCATTTTTGTAAACAATGTAGGCTGGTTACAGATTGCAAAAGCAGCAATGCCCTCGCACCTCTTTGAACTAAGCTGAATCCAACACAGACTGAGCTGAAAGTTCTAAACATTTGGGTGCCATTTGTTTGTAAAATTTATAAAACCATATGCACCAAGCATTGGTTCTTAATACCAAATATTTACATTAAGATATTTTCTTGAATGCTTCAAATTCTGTTCATTTCTGAAGTGTAACTTATATTAATATATTTTGCACTGAAAATAACTATTTGCCAACTGATTTAAATGGGTTAGCAATCAGTCTCATTGATGTTGTTTCCACTCATAATTCTCACTCCTGGTGTTTCCATGGCAACAGCTCTGCTTCTCTGTTGTGATATTACATTTCAATTCAAGTGACAATAATGTCTTTCCACTCTCTGCACTTAATCAAATGCTACGTTAGTAAATTGACAACAGTGGTGAGAAATCACTTTGTATAACTGATGCATTAAAATTTTGATATTAGCAGTTTAGCTACGAACTTAAGTGCAGCAATTCAACCTTTGAAGTCAGAAAATGTAATTAAAGCCATAGCTTAAATAATCGGAGTGAAAGGATTCAGCAAACATTCCTAAATACTTAAGAGAAAGAGAGGGTTTTATATTTGACTCAAAAGTAAAATGTCATGAGTGCTGGAAATCTAAAACAAAAGCAGAACATTCTGTAAGTACTCAACACTTTAGAAGTGTTTGTAAAGAACTGGAGATAACTTGGGTTTAATGTTCCCAGCCATTGAGAACGAGGTTAAGAGGTAGGTATAGTATGAGAAACCAGTGGATAGCATGTCTTTCATCCTCCTGCTAAAGTATGTGAGCAGCAGGAAAAGCAGCAGACAACCAAGCCATTCAGAGGTCAATTGACCCTTACAGGGCCAATTAAGTCTGTTGTTACCCCTCTGATCACATTTTACTAATGGTGGGTTTTTGGTAGGACATACTCAATGGGCTAGGTGAAAGTGAGGACTGCAGATGCTGGAGATTAGAATCTAGAGTGGTGTTGGAAAAGCAAGCCATTCAGGAAGCATCCAAGGAGCAGGAAAATTGACGTCTTGGGCAAAAACCCTTCATCAGGAATGAGGCTGGGAGCCTCAGGGATGTAATTGTACCAGCCTCCATCACTTCCTCTGACAATTCATTCCATGCACGTACCACCCTCTATATTAAAAGGTTGCACATTAGGTCCCTTTTACCTTGACTTTCAACCTTTGTGATCATATAAACCTCTATAAGGTCAACCCTTAGCCTCTGACTCCAGGGAACATAGCCCCAAACCTATTCAGCCTCTCCCTGTAGCTCAAACCCTCCAACCCTGGCAACAGCCTTGTAAATGTTTTTTGAACCCTTTCAAGTTTCACAACATATAAGAAGGAGACCAGAATTGAACATATTATTCCAAAAGTGGCCTAACCAATGTACAGTACACCTGCAACATAATCTTCCAACTCCTATAGTCAATGCTCAAACCAATAAAGGAAAGCATACCAAATGCCTTCTTCACTATCCTATCCACTTGCGATTTTACTTTCAAGAAAATATGAACATGCACTCCGAGGTCTTTTTTCTCAGTAGCACTCCCCAGGACCTTACCATTAAGCGTATACATTCTGCCCTGATTTTCCCTTTCAAAATGTAGCACCTCACATTTATCTAGATTAAACGCCACTTGCCAATCCTCAGCCCATCGGCCCATCCGATCAGGGTCCCATTGTACTTAGAGGTAATCTTTTTCGCTATCCACTACACTAGCAATTTTGGTACCAGATTTACTAACCATACCTCCTACATTCACATCCTAATCATTGAATGAAATGACAAAAAGCAGTGGATCCAGCACTGATCCTTGAGATACACTGCTGGTCACAGGCTTACAGTCCAAAAAGCAACCTCCACCACCACTCTCTGTCTCCTACCTGTGAGCCAATGTTATATCCAAATTGCTAGCTCTCCCTGTATTCCATGTGATGTAACCTTGCTAACCAGTCTACCATGTAGAACTTGTCAAACTCCTTACTGATGTCTCTATAGGCAACATCCACTGCTCTACCTTCAATCCAGGGTGGATAATGGAGGTGATCATTGGCATATTTATTCTGATTTTGGAAGATCTGCTAATTTGATAATATGAGAAGCTTGCAAATAAACTTGGTGATTGAGTTTCCACCTGAACTTCAGAGATTATTAGTATCTTCTCTGTGGACCAAGTGGATTCTCAGAAGTAACTTGTTCAGTAGGCTGTTAACATCAAGGTATTTTACCAACTGTCTGTGTGGAGTTTACACATTCTCCCCGTGTCTACATGGGGTTCCTTCAGATGGTCCAGTTTCCTCCCACAGCCCAAAGATGTGTAAGTTTAGCACGGTGGATTGGCCGTGCTAAATTGCTGATTGTGTCCAGGGTGGGAAATTCAGGTTTACAGGGACAGAATAGGGGGGGGGCTGGGTGGGTCTGCAGAAGATGCTGTTCGGAGGGTCAATATGAACTTGATGGGCTGAATGGCCTGCTTTCATACTGCAGGGAGTCTATGATTCTATGAACTGATACTCTTTCAGGGATCAGATTCCTGGCTTGGCGTAGAAGCCTCCCAGCCTAACATGGCAGCCCCTTGCTCATTGTTAAAGTTGCAAACCAAAAGCGTTTTTTAAAAAATCTGTAGCTGAAACTAATGTCAGTTACCATAAAGCCATCAGGCAGTTAAAGTGTTTTTCCCAGCATATTAAAACTTTCTGTAGCTTCTGATATAAAAAACTTCTTTGAAAGCTGAAGAAATATTTTGTATTGATCAAACAGCAAATGAGAGCTATCTGGTGAAGGACAATATGATTGAAATTGATGTTTTCCCGGTTTGAGGAGTGGATGACTCAGGGAAATAGACAGAGAATCTTTCAGGGCTAACACAAAATCATTGCACAAGTGCTGTACCAGACAAAACTATCAAGTGCAGCACAGACATCGCAATCAAGCACATTACAGTTTATTGTCTTGGTAATTTACTTATCCTACAAGCTAAAACAATAACTTATGAGGAGAATGTTACTTTTATTGACAAGTTAGGTTGAGTATTTTGGAGGGATTCTGACCATGAGGCCCGGTGAAATTTTTTGCCATAATTTACCAGACTTAACTCATTAACTACCTACCCTGTTCCTATGATATCCCTCATGTCCAATTCTATCGCTATCTTACTATGTGCCACTCTCAGAACAACTCAGCCCTCAGCGGATATCTGCCAAATGACCAGCATCCCCTGCACCCATGTCACATATAGGTAGGCCATTGGACAATTCCAATCATGATCTTTTGTTACAGCTATCAAAAGAGAAAACCAACAAAGCGAATAGAAGCTGCACTTCTTTCCCACAATGAAAATCAAATGCTAGTATCGTGACTAATTCCTAGTCTACAGTCCGTGATTACCTGCTTCACCTACCTCATTTATGGAACTGGGTGCCAATGCTCTAACTGGCTGATAGCATCCAATGCAGATGAGCTCTGTCAATGACAAAGACAGTTTCCTTTTCATGTTCCTCATTGTCCTTCTCTTCAGAAGAAGAAGACTTTTCCTATTCTCCCAGATCCTGAGAATCTATCATATTGCCTCATTACCTGCTCTACTTATACAGCACGCCAAGATGATGCGGTACACTCTATTTGCACTGCAATGAGGGCATCCCTACTCTAGTCCATTATCTGCTCCTCCATGACCCTGGTTGAAACATAGAGAAGCGTAGGATTGAGTAAAAATTCCCTTATTATAAAATATTGGATCAAAATCCTGGACTTCTTAAATTAACTTTTAAAAGTAAAAAGATGTCTGGGCTATGCTCTGGGAAAATACACAGTTGCAGAGATAGCTGCCTAAAACCAATGATCAGACCGAAAATCCAATTCATACTTCAACTTTAAAGAGCAATCAACTCGGCTAACAGGACCCCAATCCAGACTGAATGGGGCCTCTGCAGACACCGAACATTCAACTCTGACCAATATTCATGCCTAGAGATTCTGGACTTTCCACTTAATCAAAATACAATACATTCACACCTAAAACATCAGGAAGCTAATTGACCACAAAAGGGAACCCAGTGGCAAGCACAGATTTGACAGTAAGATAACAGACCTGTAATTAGTGTAATAGCAGGCTTGATCTGACCTGAGAGAGCTATCTCTGCGGCTACCACCAGGAGAAGGATCCCAGATAGCTAGCGCACTGAGAGCATTACCCGCAGCCATCTCTGGAAGAGGGATCCCAACGTCATTCCGAAATCTACTGGCCCAGGCCTGTTCCTTACCAGGGGAACCAACAGTGACTGACCATGGCCAACAATACAGACAATCTCTAAAATCTACCGGCCTGACCAACACCACAAGGCCTCAGGCACATTCTGAGGTGAAAATTGGTTCGCAAAAACCAGCGGAAAGCAAGAACCAAGTCCTCACCCAATAGGCCCAAAATGCATCCTACTACATCAGCTGATTCAACCCAGACTGGAGGCCTGTACCATCCAAACTCTTCATCGAGTTCACTTGTACATCAAAATCGCAAATTCTCGTCAGTGGAGAGCTTAACTCTTGAGACACCAAACTAGCTAGGGAGGGGTAGGTGGGTGATTACAGTGCAGGGAATCCCAAGGCTAGGAAGCTTAATAATCGTTCCTGTGATTAAAAAAAACCTGCTGTTTAGATCTTGTAGTGTTTAACTTGTATTCGATGTAATTGTATAATTATGCCAATTTCACTGTTTTACTACATTTGCTTTTTATTTCTTGTATTATACTTACCTTTTAGTAATTACATAAATGCAGAGAGCCATTTTCCCTAAAACACCTGCCTACTGCCTTCATCATTTCACATTCCCTAAATAAGTGCAGTGTCAAAACTAGGGACCTTTGGCTGATTTGAACCACCTAAAAATCAGCAAATTACTGATCACAAATCAGAAATTCTACAGCAATGGAACTGCACTCCACATTAGTTAAGGGGTTATACAATGGTATTATAAGTCATTTTTGCATTGCCTTTGTCCCACAGTAACCACCCTTGTAAGCATCCTGGAGTCTCAAACATAACAAGTACATAAAAGTGCTCCAGGATGTAGGAGTCATAGCATTCCTAGGGTAGTGGGAACAGACCTCCAGGAAGCAACAATAGTGATATGAGATCACGTGAACACCTCCCTGTTGCTGAATTCTGCATATTGTGATATGGCCCTCTTAGACCCTGGCTGCCTACTTTCACCCATCAAACTGACACTGATTCCGTCCACTCTGGACATTTTCCCAGTTGTTTTCCAGCTGCATTCCACATCTAAAGAATATCAGGAGATGGCAGGGGATCCTGATTGTGGTGGACACCATTAGAACTAGGCTTTAGCTGGTCACCAGTAATAGCTCCAGAATCATCGAGTCTTCACCAATCCTTTGAAGAGCATCCCACCCAGATCCAGCCCCAGCTCTCTATTGTAACCCTGTAAACCTGCATTTCCCATGGCTAATCCACCTAGCCTGTACTTCCCTGGGCACTATAGGCAATTTGGCATGGTCAATCTACCCATTCTGCACATCTTTGGACTGTGGAAGGAAACCATAGCGCACAGAGGAAACCCCTGCAGACATGGGAAAGACTCTAAATCCCCTCAGACTAACTCAACAGCCACCGGCAATCCCACGTGGACACCGAACACACTAAACCCCACCTTCAACTCTCCACTTAATTATGCCAATTTTAGTCTTTTATGCTCCCCTGTGGAAGCCATGATGGTCATCATTGCTAATAACAGCCTCGCCATTCCTTTAAAATCCCAAGTCCTCCATTAGTTCCACCTATTCTCCCATCACCAACTTTGTCCTCACCTCAGCAAATGCATAGCTTACCCCATTCCAACCCCCCCCCACCCCGTTCCCCCCCAACCCACACTGGTGTTTTTTTGCCAATAATCTCTCCTGAATGATCAATGAACTGAGCCACAGCACTGCATTCGTCCCAGACGTCTGACCAACTCTCCCTGGACTGTGGTCAGACTTATCTCCGACTGTTAGCAGCCCAAGTATATGAATTACTAAACCCCTTGACTAAGTCTGGGCTGCAAGCCTGGTTGCATGTCTGAGCTAAAGAGCATGTCAATATCATGTACTGACAGCTTTTCAGACAATCTGAGTCTCAACATAATACAGCATGTACACAATATACACAATGTCACAGCATACCATGGCAAGGCAAGGTAAGGCAAAGCATGGGTGCTGTGAGATTACCAGTATGTGCTTATTCAGCAAGCACTGAGCACTAGCTTTGTCTAGTCCATGAGCTGGCTGCCTGTACCTGTATGCAAAGTGCCACTGCCGCAGGTCTTTCAATGTTAGTTGGTGGTGCTTCCTACAAAGCAAGTCTGTATTTGCTAAACAACAACAAATATATTGGAGAGGTGCAATGATAGCCATAAGTGATTGGCAAGTATCAGATGCCAATATTTGTGGGTAAGGGGTGAGTGCTTCTGATGCCAGTGGATGGTGCTCTTCGATGCTTTTTGGTACTGAACAACAACAAGTTTAGTAACACAGGAAACTGAACATTAGTGTAGTAAACTGTGGTGTTACTAAGGCAGTTGACAAGCTTTAATTCCTTTTAATTGATAAATCATTGTCAACTATGAAGAAACCTCACTGATTTCTGATGAAGGGCTTTTGCCCGAAACATCAATTTTCCTGCTCCTTGTATGCTGCCTGACCTGCTGTGCTTTTCCAGCACCACTCTAATCTTGACTCTCCAGCATCTGCAGTACCCACCTCCGCTACATTGCTATTCAGTCCTCTGGACCATATAACAGATGTCTGGTGAGATACTCCCATCTTTATATTTGCACTATGTCCAGTTTTACCTCCATGTCCTAATACTCCTATTCTCAAGTAGCAATTCTGTGCAAAATCATAGAACATAGAACATAGAACATGGAACATAGAACAATACAGCACAGAACAGGCCCTTCGGCCCACGATGTTGTGCCGAACATTTGTGTACCTGTATGCAAAGTACAGGTACACATTTTTCATTTGTGTCTAACCAGTTAAATGGTTAAATAATATTTCTTGAAACACAGAAGATGGACATTTAACCCTTGCCCCCTTTCCAGTTCACTGAATTTGCTAACCATACGGGATCTTTTACTTTCTGCCTTGAATAGGCTGCACAAAATTGGGCAGAAGTGGTTACTGCAGTGGGTACTGCAGTGGGTACTGCAGATACTGGAGATTAGAGTCAATATGAGAGCTTTTGCCCAAAACATTGATTTTCCTGATCCTCAGATGCTGCCTGACTTGCTGTGCTTTTCCAGCACCACTCTAATCTGCGCAAAACTGGCCTTAATATTACAAATGAAGTATAACTGATGATTTGTATGGATTGACCATCACTTTTCTGATCACTCAAATCATTTGAGAATTTTCATTGAATCATAGAATCCTGCAATGAAGAAAGAGGTTATTCACCCAATGAGTCTGTATTGACTCTTTGAAGAGCATCCACCTAGACCCAAACCCCCATCCTACCCCTGTACCCCAGCATCACCTCCCATTGACCAAAGTAGTCTTCATTACTAGACTATAGCACTTCATTTCTAGTATCAATTTTTGCTGAACTCTATCCATCGCTCAGATTCTTTCCATCACTCAGATTCTTTGCTATAATGAGCTACCCAGATCTGCATGCAATATTCTGTTTGTAGCTCAAACAACTCCATGTATATACCCAAGATCACTGCTCTGTTTTAAATTCCACACATCTTTGTGTTCAATTTGGAATCCCATTTGCCTTTCTGGCTTTCATCACCTGGAACTTGCTGTTACCCTCTGTAATCGTGGTATTGATCTATAATTGTGTGCATTTTGATCTGCATTTGAGATATTGGAGGTTGCTTGGCTCAGTTGGTTCGATGGTTGGCTTGCAGTGCAGAGTGATGCCAATAACATGGGCTCAATTCTTTTCTGGCTGAAATTACCATGAAGGTCCTATGTTATCAACCTCATCCTATACCTGAGCTGTAGTGATCTTTAGATTAACACAAGACCAGTCATCTCTGTCTAATTGAATGTGCGGTCTATGGTCTGCTCGGTCTGTGGTGACTTTATCTTTACTGTAAATGTCTTTTCCTAAGCAGCAAGGATTTAGTACGCATTTATTACACATGGTTCAAAACATATGGTATTGATTGAAGAAACAAGATTCTGTGCTTCACTAATCATGATGTGGTGGCAAGGATCAGGACCTGGTTTGGAAGCTTGGCTGATCATTGTCTTCAGGTGGGAATGGGAAGTAGACTGCATTTCTATTACTGATCCTCCTTTTAAGATCGAGAGACTCAACTGTTAAGGTCTAGGTGCTTCTTCCAGCCTGCCCTTCAAATCAACCTTTCCCTCACCTTCCCTTCTCTCCCATGGTATGCAGGGAGCATGAGCCAGATGACAGTGAGTATATTGGTGACTCGTGAAGCAACATTTCGCTCACTGAATCTCACCACATAAAGATGATAACAGAGATTTCTATAAAGAGGTAATGAGTGCTACATGAGAATCTGTCATTGACCTGTATGATCTAGTATAAATTGTGACAGACAAGCTGAACATTGATAACTATGAGCCCTTACAGTTCATGTAGGTAATATGCCCATTAGCAACAGAACCAATGACAATATAGTTTCCATGTATTAACCTTGCTAGACCTTTGAAAATTTGCTATCATATCCACCTCCACCAGTTCTCCAGGCACCTACAATTCTCTGTGCAAAAATAAGACTTGCCCCTTACCTATCCTTTGAACATCCCCCTCTGACCACTAATATTAAACATTTCACCTCTGGGAAATGATTCTGACTGTCAACCCTATCATTACTATCATAATTTATAAATTTCTATCAGGTTTTAAGGGACTTTTAGATAAGCACATAAATAAGCAAGGAACAGACCATGGACAGGCAGAAGTGATTATTTTAATTTGGTGTCATGATTGGCACAACATACTGGGCTGAAGAGCCTGTTCCTGTACTGTATTGTTCTATGTTCTATGTTCTATATGCTTATCAATTAATCACTGATTTCTAATGCATCTATGTATCAAAAAAGTGATTGAATCTAGTTGTAACAGCAAAGACATACAAATCATATCCTAATGACAGCAAGTAGCAACTGGCCTAAGCCCTAGGGCTTTTTTTTATCACATTTTCCCTTAATATTTGAGGTCCCAAAATGCAACACCTCACACTTGCCCAGATTAAACTCTATCTTTTATTTTTTCAAACGTGCATGTAACTGATCTATATCCACTTGTATCCTGTGAAAACCTTCTACAATATCAACATCTCCACCAATCTTTGTGTCGTCTGCAAATTTACTAACCCACCCACCTACATTTTTATTCAAGTCATTTTAGAAATCACAAACAGCAGAGGACCTAACACTACGGGCAATTTAGCGTGGCCAATTCACTTTACCTGCACATTTTTGGACTGTGGGAGGAAACATTCCTATCATTTCCTGCCTCAGGCGACTGTGTGGAGTTTGCACATTCTCCCGTGCCTGCGTGGGTTTCCTCTGGGTGCTCAGGTTTTCCCTCAGCCTTTGCTGCTCTAGAAAAAACAACCTTAGTTTGTCCAGCGTCTCCTTACAGCTCATACTCTCTAATTCAGGCAGCATCTTAGTAAACCTCTTCTGCATCCTTTCCAAAGCCTCTACATTCTTCCTGCAATGTGGCAACCAATATTCTAAGTGCGGCCTAACCAAAGTTTTATAAAGCTGCAACATCATTTCCTGATTCTTTTACTCAATGCCCAAATCAATAAATACAAGCATGCTGTATACCTTCTTTCCCACCTATCTACTTGTGTGTCCACTTTCAGGGAGCTACAAAATCCTTCTGTACTTCAATGCTGTTAAGGATCTTGCTATTAACTGCACATTTTCGTTCTTCTCACTTTCCATTCACGAACCTTGAGTGAAGTTGTCACAGACTCCTGGCCTCAGCATGGACTCCTGGACTTGAGAACCTTGAGGTGAAGCCAGCACGGTCTCCCAGCCTCAGCCCGGAATCCAGCGAATCCAAAGCGACTCTCAGCACTCCCAGCTTCAAAAGCCTCAAGGTGAAGTCTGGCTTGGTCTTGGAGGCTAGGGTCAGTATGGACTGGAGCCAAGGCCTGATGCGGTTGAGACATTAAGTGCTGGTGACACTGGGTTGGAGGGACTGTTATTCTGAACTTTATGTTTTTTATTTTTCAAATTTATTCCTGATTTTGTTCTTTTGGACATAAGATGGTCTGAAGATCTGTAATGCTGGACTTTCTATTTCATTATCATTTTACTTTTCCTAAGAATTTGTACTTAAGGGTTTGTACCTCGATACCTTTTTACCTAAAATGGTGCTGTCAGTGGTGACTTGTAAACTTTTCACTGCACACATGTGATGCAGCTGGGCGGCACGGTGGCACAGTGGTTAGCACTGCTGCCTCAGAGCTCCAGAGACCTGGGTTCAATTCCTGCCTCAGGCGACTGACTGTTTGGAGTTTGCACATTTTCCTGTGTCTGCATGGGTTTGCTCTTGTTTCCTCCCACAGTCCAAAAATGTGCAGGTTAGGTGAATTGGCCATGCTAAATTGCCCATAGTGTTAGGTGAAGGGGTAAATGTAGGGTAACGAGTCTGGGTGGTTTGCGCTTCGGCAGGTCAGTGTGGACTTGTTGGGCCGAAGGGCCTGTTTCCACTCTGTAAGTAATCTAATCTAAAAAAAAGCAAATTCCAATTCTGATCTAATTCTAACAGATATTAGGACCCTCATCATTGGTTTAATGCCTGTATTTGGCAATAACGAACCTACTTGCCAGTCAGACTGAAATTGAGAAAGATTGGATGCAGTCTCTCCACTATGGAATAGTATATTTTGTATTTCTTCCACCCAACCAAATGCAAGCATCCAATTTATACCCCAAAGCCTTCAAAGAAATGTAACACAAAAATGCAGAGAATAAGGTAGAAAAATCATTTCATCATGTAGTTTGTAGCCTGGTGAGTCTCTGACAATTCTTGCAAATCTTGCTGTTCAAATTTTAATGTGAACAAGAGTAAGAGCACTTCATTTACAGGATACAAGCAAAAACCAAAAGCGTGTGTCTTGGAAACCTGCTGTAATCAATAGCAGTTTGTTTCTTCGAATAACTGGAGCAAGTAAATCACGTCTTAACTTTGTCCTTTTGAAACTGCTTTGAATTTCTCAAAACACAATTGTGAGATGACAACCACGATAAACAAAATTATGCACGCTGTCAAAGGCAATTGCTATAGTCATAACCAGATGCCTTGATAATGTCCTGCATCTGAAAGGCTTCAAAAACAGGCATATAATTAAAATCCTTCGGTTCTACAGAACCTATGGTGACACTTAATCAGCTATACCTGAACCAGTCTGCCTTTTCTCTTGACTTCAAAGTACACAAGATGTAGTTATTTGCATAAAAAGAGCATGTTCACCATGATGAGAATGGTTTGTTGTATACATCATTTTCATGTCAGATTTGTGTATAAATATACTTAGAAATTTTGGATTAACTGTAATAATTATTTAAGTTGTGATTAAATGTTTCTTTGAATTTTTAAGCATTAATTTGAAAAAAAAAAATGTCCTCTAGGCTGAATACATAAAATAACCCCCTCATGCAGGCAGTAATAACAGTGATCGGAGAAGTCTTGCTCTATTACACCTGTGCTCTTACTTTGCTGCATATCACAATGGTTTATAAGGAAGATTGAAAAGGCTTAAATTGATAATTCACACACATGCATATGGGAAACAAGTTTAAGAATAGTCAGTCCACATTGGTATAGATTAGGCTGTGGTGGTGTGGTGATATTATCACTGGGTTGGTATTCTAGAACCCCAGATTAATATTCCGGGGACACAAGTTTGAATCACATTATGGAATAATGAGATTTAAATTCGATACAATTTGGAATTAAAAACTAGCCAATATTGACCATGTTGCCATTGTCAATTGTCATAAAATATGCATTTGATTCACTTTTTCATATTTTCCAATATGGCCTCCTCCAGTGGTCTCCAGCATGACAAATGCCAGTCTTAAGCTAATTTGATTCACTTCATGTGTCTTAAGAAACACTTGAAGCAACTGAATACAGAGGAGCATCGATTATCTGAATATTAATTATCCGAATATCAGATTATCTAAAGGTCCGGATAGAAACATTACGTCAAAGAGCTGTTTCAACCATGATCATGTATTTGTTTGCAGGTTAAAAACAAATTTGGCTCACTGAAATGCTGCTGAGAACAGTCCTGGACAGTCCAGGTACTGTTTCCAACTGACTGACATCCACCCTCTCTCTCTCTCTCTCTTCCCACACTTACCCTGGAGCTCGACACTTTAAACCCCGCTTCCCCAGATAATCTCTAACATTTTCCTATACAGGGCAGAGGGGGAACCTGTCAAAAGGGGTGTGTTTGTGTAGCGTGCATGCGCTATTTGGAGACTTACCCCACAAAGCCAACAGCAGTCTGACTATTGGTGTACAGTACCCCTGCCCTGGTTTTGGGGGGGGGGAGGGGGTGCGGTGGGGGAGCAGGAGGAGC
>NC_057723.1:62373265-62378010 GCF_004010195.1 Chiloscyllium plagiosum | reverse complement strand
CTGCTGCTGCCTAGTCTCCTGAACAGGGAGCAGACTTCACAGAACCTCCAAGCTCCAGAGGAAATCAATTAACCGAATAATCAATTATCCGAATGAAATAGTGCCCGCCCATCTCGTTCGGGTAGTCGAGGTTCCTCTGTACTGCAAAAGCTATGCACCATGACAACATTCCAGCAGTAATACCAAAGACTTGTCCTCTGGAATTTGCCACTTCCCGAGGCAAACTGTCCAGTGCAATTTCAACACAAAAATTGCCAAGTATGTTCTGTACATAAAAAGCAGGACAAATCCAACCTGGCCAATTAATGGAACATCAGCCTGCTCTCAATCATTAGTAAAGTGATGGAAGTTGTCATCAGCAATAACCTGCTCAGTTACACACAGTTTGAGTTCCGCCATGGCCGCTCAGCTTCTGATATCATTATAGCTTTGATTCAGACATGGACAAAAGAGTTGAATTCCAGAGATGAGGTCAGAGTGACAGCCTTTGATATCAAGGTTGTAGTTGACAGAGTGTAGCATTAAGAAGCCCCAGCAAAACTGGAATCAATAGTTATTAGGAACAAATACTCAACTAGTTGGAGCCATACCTGGCATATAGGAAGTTGAGGTTGTTGAGGTCAATCATCTTATCTCCAGTATATCTCCACAGGAGTTTTTCATGGTAGCGTCATTGGCCCAACTATCTTCAGCTGCTTCATCAATAACCTTCCCTCCATCATTAGGTCAAAAGTGGGGATGTTTGTTGAATATTTCACTATATTCAGCAACATTCAAAACTCCTCAGACATTGAAGCAGTCCATGTTCAAATACAACAAGATCTGGACAATATTCAGACCTGGGCTGACAAGTGGCAAATAACATTCATGTCACACAAATGCTATGCTACGGCCATCAGCAATCAGAGACAATCTAACAATTGTCCCTTGATATTCAATGGTTTTACCATGACTGAATCCCCTATTATCAACATCCTAGGGGTTACCATTAACCAGAAAGTGAACTGGACTCACCATATAAAGATAGTGGCTTCAAGAGAAGGTTAGATGCCAGGAATACTGTGGCATCCAGGACAAAGCAACCTGCGTGATTGGCACTACATCCACAAGCATCTATTCCCTTCATCACTCACAGTCAGTAGCCCCAAAATATACCACTTACAAGATGCATTGCAGAAATTTACCCAAGATCCTCAGACAGCTCCTTCCAAACCAACGACAAATTGCATCTAGAAGGACAAAGGCAGCAACTACATGAGAACACCAGCACCTTCAAATTCCCCTCCAAGTCACTCACCATCCTAACTTTGAAAGATATTCCTTCATTGGCACTGGGTCAAAATACTGGAATTCCCTCTCTAATGGCATTGTGGATCAACTCACAACAAGTGACTGTAGCAGTTCAAGAAGGCAGCTCACCACCACATTCTCAAGGGCAATTAGGAATGGGCAATAAGTGTTGACCAGACAGTGATACCCACATCCCCCAAATTAATAAATAAATATAAATTTAGGGAAGGAAATCTACCATCTATTCCATTGTCTAGTATGTTTATGACTCCAGACAAAAAGAAATGTGGCTGAATCTTAGATGCACTCTGAATTGGCTGAGCAAGCCACTCACTTGTAAAAAATCACTGTGAAACCTAAACAATGGAAGAAACTGGATGGACCATCTGGCATCAACATAGGCTTGGAATTACTGCCAGAACTCTTTGAACTCTAAGTCTTCCTTATACCAAACTTGGGTGAACCATCCCATCACGAGTCAAACAACAACCTGACATAGAGTCATAGAGTACAGAAATAGACCCTTCAGTCCAAAAAGTCCATTCCAATAATAATCCCAATCTAAACTAGTCTGACCTGTTTCCTCCTTGCCCATATCCCTCCAAACTTTTCCTATTCATGTATCTATCCAAATGTATTTTAAACGTTGTAATTGTACCCGGATCCACCACTCCCTTGGAAAGTTCATTCCACACGCAAATCACCCTCTGTGTAAAACATTTGTTTCTCGTGTCTTTTATAAATCTCTCTTCTCTCACCTTAAAAATGTGCCCCTATTCTTGAAGTACCCCATCCTAGGGAAAAGACAACTACCATTAACTCTGTCTATACCTCTCATAATTTTATAAGCTTCTTTCAGGTCACTTCTCAACCTCCTACACTCCAGTAAAAAAAACGTCCCAGCCTATCCAGCTTTTCTTTATAACTCAGACTTTCCATATCCAACAACATCCTGCTAAATCTCTTCTGAACACTCTCCAGCTTAATAATATTATTCCTATAACTGGACGACCACGGCTGGACACAGTATTTCAGAAGAGGCTTCACCAATGTCCTGTGCAATCTCAACATGACTTTCTAACTTCTATACTCAAAGGTCATAGTCATTTGGGTGGGTTACTCTTCGGAGGGTCAGTGTGGACTTGTTGGGCCGAAGGGCCTGTTTCCACACTGTAGGGAATTTAAACTAATCGCTCAAGAAATCGTACCTTGTAAACAATATCTCAGACGCCACCATCACCTTTTCTGGATGCATCCTGCTACACTCACAAACAGACTCACCAGTAGTGGTGGCACAATGGTGTACTTTTGAGAAAGAGTTGCTTTGGGAGCTTCAGCATTGCACAGGGACAGCAGTATGTACCATTTACAAGATGCACTGTAGAAATTCACACAGGTTCTTTCTAGTGCACCTTTCAAAGTCACAAGTTTTACAACCTGCAAAGGCAAGGGCAACGCATGCATGGGAATACTACCATCTTCTCGTTCCCCTAAAACTCACATACCATCCAGAATTAGAATTGTATTGCTGTTCCTTCACTGTCACTGAAATTCCCATCATAACAGAACTACGGGTATCCCTCCACTCCAGGGATTGCATCTGTTTAAGGCAGCACATCACCACCTTTTCCAGGGCAATTAGGAACAGGCACTCGTTGGCCTAGATAGCAATGTTGACATACTATGTATGGGACGGATGTTGTCACTGGCCTCCACTGGTTGGGGCCATAGAATCTTTTATGTTCACTTAAGATTGCAGATGAGACCTTGGTTTGATGCAACATTTTGTCAGTATTATATTAAATGGGACTTGGGTCTTGTGCTCAAGTCAGCAATCACTATCGTGAACGCTCTGTTTTTGCTCCTAGAAATAATACTAAGTTGAGAAATTTTTAAAACTTCACATTAGTTACTGAAGTAGTTAGTCATTTTCACAGAACAAATCTAGTCTTTAATAGTGAAGCATGACATGGTCATGGAAATGCTTGTTTGAAGACATCTGGTGAGACCTTCGTTTATTTACTGTGTGTTTCTTTTTTTTAATAGAATCACTACAGTGTGGAAACAGGCTATTTGACCCAACAAGTCCACATTGACCTTCTAAAGACAATCCCACACAGACCTATCCACCTACCCTATAACCATGATTTCTCATGGCTAATCCACAAATCCCTGAGCACAATGGGTCATTTAGCATGGTAAAACCTCCTAACTTGCGCATCTTTGTACTGTGGGAGGAAACCACAGCACTCAGCAGAAACTCACACAGACATAGGGAGAACATGCAAGCTCACACAGACAGTTGTCCAGTGGTGGAATTGAACTCAGGTTCTGGTGCTGTGAGCCACTTTGCCACCTCTGTATTTATTTCTTAAGAATGATTGCATCTTGTTTGCGTCATACAAGAAAAATACAAAAGATGGAGCAAAGTGGTCCTAACATTAGGATGAGAACCAAGAGTGTTCTGTGAATGGACTGCATTAGACTTTTCCCTGATTCTGCTAGAAATCTGAGAACAGCCCACATCATTCAGATTCTTAAAAAAATCCATTCATAATTTCTTTCTCTGACACCTTTGCTTGATCAGACCCAGAGCAGATGATCATTCTGGCCATTTAATGAAGTTATGCAGCAATAGTTCTCAAAGTGTAGCTTGTGAAGGTCTTCCAACTGACCTGTGGGGTGATCCTAAAGGCAGCTCACTTATTTGCAAAGCTGTGACTGATGCCAATCTGGAGAACAGGTTAGGATCCACCTTACTCCCATGCTTATGAAATCACATGGTCAAGCCAGCTTCCGACTGATTCCTGTGATGAGGGGGTTCAATCATTGGGAACAGGCAGAATCTATATTCACTGGGGTTTAGAAGAATCAGAAATTATATTATTACATTTATTATATATATCTATATTCTGAGGGGACTTTTCCAGATAGAAAATGACGAGAATGAGGGTAGGTCCGATCAAGGACAGTCTTGGGAGACTGTATTTAGTCAGAAGAGATAGGAGAGGTCTTGAATGAGTACTTTTCTTTAGTATTTACAAATGAGAGGGACCGTATTGTTGAAGAGGAGAGTATGAAACAGACTGGTAAGCTAGAGGAGATACTTGTGAGGAAGAAATTTGTGTTGGGCATTTTGAAAAACATGAGGATAGACAAGTCCCTCGGGCCTGACGGGATATATTCTAGGATTATGTGGGAAGCAAGAGAGGAATGTGCAGAGCCGTTGGCAATGATCTTTTTGTCTTCACTGTCAACGGGGGTGGTACCAGGGGACTGGAGAGTGGCGAATGTTGTGCCCCTGTTCAAAAAAGGGAATAGGGATAACCCCGGGAATTACAGGCCAGTTAGTCTTACTCCGGTGGTAGGCAAAGTAATGGAAAGGGTACTGAGGGATAGGATTTATGAGTATCTGGAAAGAAACTGCTTGATTAGGGACAGCCAGCACGGATTAG
>NC_057723.1:62363971-62372489 GCF_004010195.1 Chiloscyllium plagiosum | reverse complement strand
GCATGGAATGTGCTGCCTGTGGGAGTGGCAGAGTCAGAATCATTGGTGACCTTTAAGCGGCAATTGGATAGGTACATGGATAGGTGCTTAAGCTAGGACAAATGTTCGGCACAACATCGTGAGCCGAAGGGCCTGTTCTGTGCTGTATTGTTCTATGTTCTATGTTCTATGTTCTACAATGGAAAACTTGTTTTCTTTACGGTGAAACTAGGATTTGGGAGATTGGGAAGATGAGGAAACACCTTTTCTTGAAGATGGACATAAATCTGTGAAATGTTTTTCCTCAGGGAGCAGTGGATTATTGAATATTTTTAAAATAGGGTAGACAGATTTTTGACTAACAAGGGACTCAAAAGACATTAATGGGCGGCACGGTGGCACAGTGGTTAGCCCTGCTGCCTCACAGCGCCAGAGATCCGGGTTCAATTTCTGCCTCAGGCGACTGACTGTGTGGAGTTTGCATATTCTCCCCCTGTCTGTGTGGGTTTGCTCCGGTTTCCTCCCATAGTCCAAAAATGTGCAGGTTAGGTGAATTGGCCATGCTAAATTGCCCGTAGTGTTAGGTGTAGGGGAATGGGTCTGGGTGAGTTGCACTTCAGCGGGTTGATGTGGACTTGTTGGGCCGAAGGGCCTGTTTCCACACTGTAAGTAATTTATCTATCTAAGGGTAGATGAAAAATGCAGTTGAGGCTTCACTTAGATCACATATGATTCTTTAGAATTCTGAAGCAGGCTAGAGAGCTCAAATAGCTTACACCTGCTTTCAATTTATGTATTCATATAGAACACAGAACATAGAACACAGGAATGGGCCCTTTGGCCCGTGATGTTGTGCTGAACATGATGCCAAATTAAACTAATCTCTATTCCCTAATCTCTCCATTCTTTGATTATTCATGTGCTTATCTAAAAATCTCTTAAATGCTCCTATCTTACTTGCCTCCACCACCACCCCGACAGCACATTCCACTCTCCTACCACTCTTTGTGTAAAAAACTTATCCTCATATTACCTTTGAACTTTCTTCCTTGTTACCTTAAATGCATGCTCCCTAGTTTTAGACGTTTCAACTCTGGGAAAAAGATTCTGACTGTCAACACTATCTATGCATCTCATAACTTTACAGACTTCTATTAAGTTTCCCCTCAGCCTCTGTCTCTCCAAAGAAAACAATCCGAGTTTTTCTAGCCTCTCCTTATAGTTCGTACCATCTAATCCAGGCAGCATCCTGATAAGCTTCTTTTGCATCCTCTCCAATGCTTCCACATCCTTCCTGTAATGTGGCGACCAGAATTGAACACAGCACTGTAAGACATGACCTGCCTTACACAAAGCCATGCTGACTGTCCTTAATTAGGCCATGCTTTTCCAAATGTGCATAAATCCTATCCCTAAGAATTCTCTCCAATAGCTTCCCAACCACCGATGTGAAACTCACTGGTCTGTAGTTTCCTGGATTATCCCTTCTTGGTCAGAGGAACAACATTAGCCACTCGCCAGTCCGCCGGGACCTCTTCAGCAGCTAATGACGATGCAAAGGTCTTGGTCAAGATCCCAGCAATCTCCTCTCTTGCCTCTCTCAATAACCTGGAGGTAGATGTCATCCATGATGGTATCTATCTCAGTGAATAAATTCCCAAGATATATATACTTATGTTTTGCTGAAAGATCTAAAATATCTCTTTCAGTGTCTGCTATTTCATCTCTGCTGACCAATCCCTTAACCTCATTTCACAATTCTCTTGAGCCAGCTCAATGTTTACACTCTCTTAACTGTCTTTATTTAAGTTTAAGCATTACTTTTACATCCACCCTCTCTTGCTTTTGTAAGGCAAAGTATCTGTTCCAATGTATTTACATGAGAGATTATATTCCTTACAGCTCCTAAGCTGTAGGACATTCTGACTATCAGTAGATTAATACAACTGTAATATTTTACAAGAAAAGTTAAAACTTACATGGTTGTTAATGAAATAATTTGATTACTTGTCTGACAAATCAACAGCCAGGTTTCACCTGACAAAGGAGGAACACTCTGAAAGCTTGTGATTTCAAATAAACCTGTTAGACTATGACTTGGTGTTGAGTGACTTCTGACTTAATAAAACAGTTTGCTTTCAAATCAATACATAGTATCTGAATGGTGACCTTCAAAGTACAGTTGAATTTTTTTTACAATTGGTATTAAGGGACAAATGCTGCTTTATAAAATATCATAATGCTTTGATTAAAATGTCTGTGACAATCATAAGCTGTGTTGCTTGAACCCTCCAGGCATGTACAATGACCATTGCTAGAAAGTTGCAATGGAATTCGTGTCAAATTCTTTTAACTATTTAAAGCATTTCCGTGGCATGCACATGACATAACTTCTTTTATTAGTGAACATAGATAGAAATTTAGAACACTGAAATGGGCAAAGCTGCGCTGATGTTTTTGCTCCACATGAACCTCCTCCCATCTTTCTTCATTAATCCTTTTCAACATATTTCTCCATTCCTTTCTCCCTCATGTACTAAAGATTCTTTACCAATCCAGTCTTGTTGATATGCTCACATATAATTAACGAGATTCTCCTTCTATTCATTGATCATCCCATATAAGTTTTTTATTCAACCCTATCTTAGGTGATATAGATTTCTCCTAATTTCCTCAATGAGGTTTATTGTGTCTATGTTATGCGTGTGATTCCTAGGTCTGGACCTGAAAAATGTTTAAGCTGATCGATATTTCACCACTGAAATCAATGGTTACTTTATTCAGCATTTTGAAGCAAACAAGACTAGAATTAATTTTACTTGGATCATATTATAGTATTTTGTTTTCCCATTATTTCTTTCCGATAAGTAAAACTAACTTTAAAAACTTCTCAGATGTATAAAGCACTTTAATACTAAATACATCAAACATCCAACTAGCAATTGTTAAAAGTTTCTCACCATTTTAAATTTTGTTCTTCATTTCTTCATTCCGACCATATACATCAGAAGCAACTACAAAGCTATAAAAGCAAGGATGTTCCTATTCATTTTGTTTTCATTTATAAATAACCTTGAACTGCACTGTTCATCGAAAACTGTCGATGTGACAATGGTCACTTCAATGTCTCGGCTCTTAATGATATTATCTCCCTCTGAACTGACATCACTCTGTGTCTCGGATCCAATCCTAAATTTATAATTGAGCCTGCTGACAAGGGTGGTACTGTTTTATCTGGCATACTGACCTCTCAATTGCAGAGGCTGAACACCAGCTTTCAGATACGTCTTCCTATCTCCTCATGGGTCATGATCCCAGCGTGAAACACCAGGCCATTGTATCCACTGCTGTCACTAATCTCATTTCACCTGGTGATTTCCCAACATCTGCCTGCATATTCATAGTCTCCCAACTCCATACAGCCCACTTCTACCTCCACAAACAAAACCATCCAGGCAGACCCATTGTTTCTGCCTGCTCCTGCCCCTTAGAGCTCACCTCTTCCTACTTGACATGATTTTGATTCTCCTCTATTATAGTCCCTCTACACCTACATCCATGATTCCTCTGATGCTCTATGTCAATTTCAGAATTTCTAGATCCTGGGCTCCAAGTTGCTTCCTCTTTACAAGGATGTGTAACCCCTCTACATATCCATCTCCCATCTGGATGGCCACAGCACTGTCTGCTGCTGCTTGGAAAAGGGCCTGAACCACCTCCACCTACAACCACCCTCCTTAACTTAGCCAAGCTTGTCCTCACCCTGAATGACTTCTCTTTTAACTCTTTTCACTTTTGTCAGGTCAAAGGTGAGGCTACAGGTATGCACATGGGCCCAAGTTATGCCTGGCTCTTTGTGAGGTATCAGAATATCAGGATGGTGAATGGCTTGGAGGAGAACTTGAAGGTGATGATGTTCCCACTTCTCTGCTGCTGTCCTTCTAGGTGCAAGTGGTCATGGGTTTGGAAGGTGCTGTCTGAGGACCTTAGGCAAATTTCTGCATTGCGTCTTGTAGATTCTACATACTGCTGTTACTGAGCATCGATGGTGCAGAGTGGATGCTTGTGATGCAGTGCCGCTTTGGGATGCAATGGGCTGCTTTGTCCTGGATGGTGTCAAGCTTCTTGAGTGTTGTTGAGGCGCATTCATCCAAACAAGTAGTAATATTTCATCATAATCCTTACTCGTGTCTTGTAGATGGTGGACAGGCTCTGGAGAGTCACGAGGTGTGTTAGTCACTGCAGTATTCCCAGGCTCTGACCGGCTCTTGCAGCCACTGTATTTATATCATGTGTCCAGTTAAGTTTCTGATCATTGATAACTCCCAGCATGTTGATAGTGGTGATTCAATGATGGTAACACCCTTAAATATCAGGGATGGTGGTTAGATTGTCTCTTACTGGTGATAGTCATAGCCTGGCATTTGTGTGGCATGAATGTTACCTTCCACTTGTCAGTCCAAGTCTGGATATAGTTGCATTTTGACATGAACTACTTCACTCTCTGAGGAATTGCAAATGATGCTGAACATTGTGCAATCAATGAACATCCCCAATTCTGACCTTATGATAGAGAGAAGGCAATTGATGAAGCAGCTGAAGATGGTTGGGCCAAGGACACTACCCTGAGGACTCCTGCAGAGATGTCTTGAGCTGAGATTACTGACCTTTTGCAACCATGACCATCTTCCTATGTTATCAGGCATGCCTCCTATCAGTGGAGAGTTTACCCCCTGATACCCATTGTTTCCAGTTTTGCTAGGGCACCATGTTGTCCACTCAGTTGAATGCAGCCTTATATCAAAGACTGTCACTCTTACTTCTGGAATTCAGCTTTTTTGTCCATGTTTGAAACAAGGTTGTGATGAGGTCAGGAGCTGGCAGAACCCAGTAACCCAAGTTATTGCTGAGCAGGTGCTGTTTGATAGACAGTTGATGACACCTTCCATCACTTTACTGATGATTGACAGTAGGTTTATGGGACAGTAATTGTCCAGGTTGCATTTGTCATGCTTTTCATATACAGAACAATTTTCCACATTGTCAAGTAGATGCCAGTGTTGTAACTGAACTGGAATAGCTTGGCTAAGGGATTAGCAAGTTCAGGAGCACAAGTCTTCAGTGCTACTGTTAGAATGTTGTTAGGGCCTGTAGCCCTAACTGCCTTCAACCGTCTCTCAATATCATGTGGAGTGAATCAAATTGGTTGAAGATTGGTACCTGTCATGTTGGGGCCCACTGGAGGATACTGAGATCTACTCGGCACTTCTGGCTAAAGATTACTTCAGTCCTTTTTTTGTACTGGTGTGATTCACTCTTCCATCATTGCGGATGAAGATATTTGTGAATCCTCCTCCTCCAGTGAGTTGTTTAATCGTCCAACACCATTCATGACTGGATGTGGCAGGATTGCAGAGTTTAGATCTGATC
This sequence comes from Chiloscyllium plagiosum, assembly GCF_004010195.1. Lineage (NCBI taxonomy): Eukaryota > Metazoa > Chordata > Chondrichthyes > Orectolobiformes > Hemiscylliidae > Chiloscyllium > Chiloscyllium plagiosum. The sequence continues at coordinate 62,367,080 of NC_057723.1, read as the reverse complement.
CATTGGTTGTAGGATTGTGTGGCTCTGTCTATCACTTGCTACTTATGTTGTTTGGCTTGCAAGTATTCCTGTTTGCTGGCTACACCAGGTTGACACCTCATCTTTACGTATGCCTGGTGCTGCTCCTAACATGCTCTCCAGCACTCTCCAATGAAGCGGGGTTGATCTCCTGGTTTGATGGCGATGGTTGAGTGGGGGTTACGCTGGGCCATGAAATTACAGATTGTGCTGAGTACAATTCTGCTGTTGTTGATGCCCACATTGCATCATTGATGTCCAGTCTTAAGTTGCTAGATCTGTTTGAAGTCTGTTACAATAAGCACAGTGATAGTGCCACAGAACATGGTGGAGGTAATTCTCAATGTGAATGTGAGACTTCGTCTGCACAAGGACTGTGTGTTGGTTGCTCTTACCGATACTGTCATGGACAGATGCAAGTGCAGATGGTAGATTGACAAGGATGAGATCAAATATGCTTTTTCCTCTTGTTGGTTTCCTCACCATCTGCTGCAGACCCAGTCTAGCAGCTATGTCTTTTAAGACTTGACCAGATCGATCAGTCGTACTGCGACTGAGCCACTCTTGGTGATGGACATAGAAAGCTCCCATCCAGAGTACATTTTGTGCCTTCGTCATCCTCAGTGCTTTCTCCAAATGTTGTTCAACATGGAGGAGTACTGATTCATCAGTTGAAAGAGGATGGTGCGTGGTAATCGGCAGGAGGTTTCCTTGCTCATGTTTAACCTGAAGCCATGAGACTTTATTGGTCTGGATTCAATGTTGAGAACTCCCAAAGCAACTCCTTCTGACTGTGCCGCCTCTGTTGGGTCTATCCTGTCAATGAAACAGGATATTCCCAGGGATGGTGATACTTTACAGACAATGTCTGTGACATTGTCTGTAAAGTATGATTCCATGAGTATGACTACGTCAGGCTGTTCCTTGACAGTCTGTGAGACTGCCCTCCCAATTTTGGCACCAGCTCCCAGATGTTAGTGAGTAGGACTTTGCAGGGTCAACAGGGTTATTTATGCCTTTGTCTTTTAGGTTGATATCTGATGATTAGTCTGGTTTCGTTTCTTTGAGACTTTTAGCAGTTGATGTAACTGAATGGCTGGCTAGGCCATTTCAGAAGGAAATGAGAGTCAACCACATTGTTGTGGGTCTGGAGTCACAAATTGTTCAGACCAGGTGAGGATGGCAGATTTCCTATTCTGAAGGACAGGAGTGAACCAGATGGATTTTTCCAACAATGGTTTCATGGTCATCAGTAGATACTGAATTCCAGACTTTTATTAATTGAATTCAAATTCCACCATTTGCTGTGGCTGGATTTGAACCTGGGTCCTCAGAACATTACCTGGGTCTCTGGATTAATAGTCTAGGGAGAATACCACTGGGCTATTGCATTGACAAAGTGTCAGCCTTCTTCCTCAACCAAGGCATCCCCAGCTCTGTACTTAACTAAGCTCTCAGCGAAGTCTGATCCACCTCCCATACTTCAGCCTTCACCCTCTCTCTTCCCTCCCAGATCAGTAATAGGAACTCCTTGTCCTCACTTACCATCCTCCCAAGCACCCACATCATTACTGCAATTTCCACCAGCTCCAGCAGAATGCCACCAGTAGACTCATATTCCCCTCTTGCTCTTGTCAGCCTTCTGCAGAGACTGTACCCTCCAGAACACCCCGGTCCACTCCTCTTTCACTTCAATACATGCTGCCTCACAGCACCAGGATCCAAGGTTCAATTCCAGCCTTGGGCGACTGTCTGTGTGGAGTTTGCACAGTCTCCCCGTGTCTGTGTGGGTTTCCTCCGGGTACTCCGGTTTCCTCCCACAGTCCAAAAATGTGCAGGTTAGGTGAATTGGCCATGCCAAATTGCCCGTAGTGTTAGGTGAAGGGGTAAATGTAGGGGAATGGGTCTCAGTGGGTTGCGCTTCGGCGGGTCGGTGTGGACTTGTTGGGCTAAAGGGCCTATTTCCACACTGTAGGTAATCTAAAGAAATGGGACTGGGTGGGTTACTCTTCGGAGGGTCGGTTTGGACTTGTTGGGCCGAAGGGCCTGTTTCCACATTGTAGGGAATCTAATCTAATCTAATCCCAATAGCATCAAGGCACCTTCCCCTGCAATCGCAGAAAGTGTAATGCCTACCTGACTACTTTGTCCCTCCTCACCATTCAGGGTCCCAAACATGCCTTCCAGGTGAAGCAGCACTTTACCCGCACTTCATTTGAACTCACCTACTGTATTCACTGCTCATAATGTGGTCTCCTCCTCACTGGGAAAATGAAGCACCGACTGGCTTTGCAGAACAACTGTATTAGAACATAGAACACAGAACAATACAGCACAGAACAGGCCCTTTGGCCCTCGATGTTGTGCCGACCTGTGAACTATTCTCAGCTCGTCCCCGTACACTATCCCAAAATCATCCAGGTGCTTAACTAAGGATTGTTTAAATCTCCCGAATGTGGCTGAGTTGACTACATTCCACGCCCTTACCACTCTCTGCGTAAAGAACCTGCCTCTGACATCTGTCTTAAATCTATCATCTCTCAATTTGTAGTTATGCCCCCTCATACAAGCTGACATCATCATCCTTTCACTGTCTACCCTGTCTAATCCTCTGATCATTTTGTATGTCTCTATCAAATCCCCACTTAGCCATCTTCTTTCCAATGAGAACAGACCCAAATCTCTCAGCCTTTCCTCATAAGACCTTCCCTCCAGACCAGGCAACATCCTGGTAAATCTCCTCTGCATCTTTTCCAATGCTTCCACATCCTTCCAGAAATATGGCGACCAGAACTGTACACAATATTCCAAATGTGGCCGCACTAGCATTTTGTATAGTTGCAGCATGATATTGTGGCTCCGGAACTCAATCCCTCTATGAATGAAACCTAACATACTGTATGCCTTCCTGTTATTCTTCCCAAAGTGCATCACCTCACATTTAGCTGCATTGAACTGCATTTGCCACCTCTCAGCCCAATTCTGCATTTTATCCAAGTCCCCCTGCAACCTGTAACATTTTCCACACTGTCCACTACTCCACCGACTTTAGTGTCGTCTGCAAATTTACTAATCCATCCACCTATGCCTG
>NC_057723.1:62345371-62363845 GCF_004010195.1 Chiloscyllium plagiosum | reverse complement strand
ACAAAACCATGTTGACTATCTGAAATCAAATTGTTTCTTGCTAGATGATTATAAATCTTATCTCTTATAATCCTTTCCAAAACCTTTCCTACAAAAGAAGTAAGGCTCACTGGTCTATAATTACCTGGGTCATCTCTACTGCCCTTCTTGAACAAGGGCACAACATTTGCAATCCTCCAGTCCTCCAGTCCTCTGGTATCAAACCTGTAGACAATGGCGACTCAACTATCAAAGCCAAAGGCTCTGCTATCTCCTTCCTTGCTTCCCAGAGAATCCTCGGATAAATTCATCAGGCCTAGGGGACTTGTCTACTTTTACTCCTTCTAGAATTGATAACACCTGTTCATAACTAACCTCAAATCCTTTCTACTCTAATATCTCGTATCTCATTCTTCTCCTCAATGTTATTCTCCTTTTCCTGAGTGAAAACTGATGAGAAATGTTCGTTTAGCACCTCTCCAATCTCCACAGGGTGCACACTCAACTTCCCACTTCCGTCTTTGATTGGCCCTATTCCTACCCTTATCATCCTTTTATTCCTCACAAATCTATAGAAAGCTTGAGGGTTCTCCTTTATTCTATTTGCTAAAGACTGCACGTGTCCTCTCTTCGTTCTTCTTAACTCTCTTTAAATCCTTCCTAGCTGATCTGTAACACTCCATTGCCTCATCTGAACCATCTTGCCTCATCAACACATAAGGCTCGTTCTTCTTCATAACAAGAGATGCAATTTCTGTTTTAAACCACGGTTCCCTTACCTTATTACTTCCTCCCTGTCTGACAGGGACATACCTATGAAGGACGTAATATCTGTTCCTTAAACCAGCTCCACATTTCCATTGTCTGCATCCCCTGCATTTTGCTACCCCATTCTATGCATCCTAATTCTTGCCCAATCGCATTATAATTGCCCTTGCCCCATTGATATCTCTTGACCCGTGGCATGTACTATCCCTTTCCATCGCTAAAGTAAATGTAAATAAATTATGGTCACTCTCTCCAAAGTGCTCACTTACAACTAAATCATACACCTGGCCTGATTCATTACCAAGCACCAGATCCAGTGTGGCCTCCCCTCTTGTCGCCCTTCGACAAACTGTGTCAGGAAACCCTCCTGTACACATTGAACAAAAACTGATCCATCCGACGTACTGGAGTTATAGCATTTCCAATATTCTATCCGCAAAAAAGATCCTGAGCTTCCAGTTGCCTGCTACTTCAACACACCACCATGTTTCCTGACCCACATGTCTGTCTCAGGTTTGCTGCCTGTTCCAGTGAAGCTCAGAGCAAGCTGGTAAAACAGGATCTCGTTTTCCACTTGGGAACTCTGCAGCCTTCTGAACTTAATATCGAGTTCAACAATTTTAGGACATGAAGGCATGTCTTTATCCCATCCCTGACACACCAGGCCTTGTCATCTCATGGGCTGCTATTACATACACTCACTGACAGCTGCTAATAATTCCCATTAGCAGCTATTCCTTCCCCCAGATATACCTTTACCTAGTCTTTTGATGGTCCAACAGTTTTTCTTCCTCTTTGGGCTCAATCTCCACCTATAGTTTATTCTCCCCGGTCCCCATTCCCATCTTCTATAATAAACACCAACCTTTTCCTAGCTACTATCAGTTCTGAAGAATGGTTGCTGGATACAAAACATTAACTCCTTCCAAGACTATAGTGGAGTAGAACAGTTCAGCTAGTGCTAATCTGTTCTGATCATTTCTTTTCTTCTCTTTTGATTTTTTCTTTCTTCTTGGCAATGTCCTAAACTCTCGGACTCTGCGTGGACCAGGACTTCTAGCCTTAGCATAGATCGGGCATGGAGGTCTCCAAGCCTCAGTATCGGCTTTCAGCCTTGAGATAATTCCAGAGTGGTCTCCCAGCCTGAGAGCCTTGGCGCAGTCTGGAGTCATACAGTCATAGAGTCATAGAGATGTACAGTACGGAAACAGACCCTTGGATCCAACTCGTTTATGCTGACCAGATATCCCAACCCAATCTAGTTCCACCTGCCAGCATCTGGCCCATATCTCTCCAAACCCTTCCTATTGATATACCCATTGTGAGGGGCAGGTCATGCCGAACAAACCTTATTGAGCTCTTTGAGGATGTGACAAGACAATTTGACAAAGGTCAAGCAGTGGATATGGTGTATATGGATTTCAGTAAGGCCTTTGATAAAGTTCTCCAAGGTAGGTTCATTCAGAAAGGTAGGAAGTATGAGATACAGGGGAATATGGTTGTCTGGATATAGAATTGGCTGGCTGAAAGAAGATAGTGAGTGGCAGTGAATGGAAAGTATTCCACCTGGAGGTTGGTGACCAGTGGTGTCCCACGGGGATCTGTTCTTGGGCCTCTGCTCTTTGTAGATTTTATAAATGACTTGGATGAAGAAGTAGAAAAGTGGGTTAGTAAGTTTGCCGATGACACAAAGGTCAGTGGTGTTGTAGGTAGTGTCGAAGGTTGTTGCAGACTACAACAAGATATTGATAGGATGCAGAGCTGGGCTGAGAAGAGGTGGATGGAGTTCAACCTGGATAAATGCAAAGTGATTCATTTTGGAAGGTCAAATTTGAATGCTGAATACAGGATTAAAGGCAGGATTCTTGACAGTTTGGAGGAACAGCGAGATCTTGGGGTCCATGTACATAGAACTCTCAAAGTTGCCACCCAAGGATTGTTAAGAAAGCTGATTGTTAAGAAGGTGGTTGGGTTTTCATTAACAGGAGATTGAGTTTAAGAGCTGTGATGTTTTACTGCAGCTGCATAAAACCCTGATTCGACCACACTTGGAATATTGTATCCAGTTCTGGTTGCCTCATTATAGGAAGGATGTAGATCCTTTAGAGAGGGTGCAGAGGACATTTACCAGGATGCTGTGTGGACTGGAGGGCATGTCTTATGAAGAGAGATTGAGTGAGCTAGGGCTTTTCACACTGAAGAGAAGGAAGAGAGGTGACTCGATAGAGTTGTACAAGGCAATGAGAGGCATAGATAGAGTAGATAGCCACTTTTCCCCAGAAATGGCTGTCATGATGGTTAATAATTTTAATATGATTGCAGGAAGGTATAGGAGAGATGTCAGAGGTAGGTTCTTTACGCAGAGAATGGTAGGTGCATGGAATACACTGCTAGCAGTGGCAGTAGGCTCAGAGACATTAGGGACTTTTAAGTGACTGCTGGAGAAGCACATGAATGGCAGTAAGTTGAGAGCTGTGTAGGTTAGGTTGATCTTAAGTTAAGATAAATGATTGGTACAACATCGTGGGCCGAAGACCCTGTTCTCTGCTGTATTGTCCTATATTCTATGTTCTATGTTAACACAAAATGCCAACAGTCTCTGTAGAGATGATTTTTTGAAAGCAAAATGCAAAAAAGGGAAAAAAGCTCAATGATCAGAAAATATTTATGACTTCTCATAGTCCATCAGGTTTCCTGTCAATAAAATTGAAATACTCACAACCAACTCGTAGTGTTGTAATCAATCTGAGTCTTCAGAAAGGGGTCATTGTCTAGCTTTTCAGGTTTGTAAGGTTTTCAGAAATACTAATATTTGGAAACTTATCAAGTTTTCAGGAACTTTGAATGAGAACAAAAGTTTCAGGACAGAGACTTGCAGCTTTTGGGTGCCTTTTAGGATTATGACTTCGTTCTGTAATAAAGGAAACTAAGTCCAGAAGGGTTGTTAAGCGACTATTACTATAAAGAACCAAAAACAGAGTTGCTGGAAGAGCTCATCAGGTCCGGCAGATTCTGTGAAGAGAAATCAAAATTAATGTTTCAGGTCTGATGACCCTTCCTTAGAACTGATGGTAACTGGGAAAATGTCAGTTTATATGCAGAAGATAGGATGGGGGAGGGGGTGAGGAGTAAATGATAGGTAGGGATAGAGCCCAAAGAGAGAGAAGAACTGTTGGACAGTCAAATGAGCCAATAACAATCTGGCTGGGAGGGTGAATAGCTGTTCATGAAGAGTCTTAGTTGCTAAAAATAAATGGAGTGTAATCACAGACCATATGATAACAAGGCTTGATGTTGTGTGGTAAGGGCTGGGATGGGGGGAGTTCAGGCCCTAAAATTATTTAACTTGATTTTGAGTCCTGGGGCCTGCAGGGTCCCCAAGCATAAAATGAGGTGTTGTTCTTACAGCTTGCACTGAGCTTCACTTGAGCACTGTTCTGAAAAGCAGTCACCCAGGCTTTATTCCCCCCATATCGAGGGGATCACATTGGCAGCAGTGAATGCAATAGGCTGGATTGTGAGAAGTGCAGGAAAAGTGCTGCTTCAACTATGCTTGAGCCCTCGGGTATTGAGGCGGGGGAAGGTAAATGGGCAAATGTTACATCTTTGATGGTTACAGGAGTGTCGCAGGGCTGTGAGGGGTGTTGGGAGTGAAGGAAGAGTAGACAAGGGAATGATCCCTACGGAAGGTGGACAATGGAGAGAAGAGGGATGTGTGTCTGGTTGTGGCATCTCACTGGAGGTGTCAGGAATGACAGCTGTGATCTTCTGGATGTAGAAGCTGGTGAGATGCAAGGTAAGGACAAGGGGAACCCTATCGATGTTGTGGCAGAGAAGAGAGGGGGTGGGGGCAGAAATGCAGGAGAGGGGTCGGACCTGTCAACTGCAGTGCTGGGGAATCCTTGGTTGAGGCAGTTGGTGGACATTTTGGAGGCTCCCTGTCGAAGCTGACTTCATTAGAACGTATGTGATGGAAAGGGAGGAACTGGGAGAATAGAATGGAGTCTTCACAGAAAACAAGGTTGCAGGATGTATAGTTTAGGTAGTTGTAGGAGTTGGTGGGCTTATAGTATTAGTGGCCAATCTATCCCCAGAAATGGAAACAGAGGTGTGGAGGAAGGAAGGGGAGGAGTCAGAGGTAGACCAGGTGAAAGTGAGAGGGAATGGAAATTGGAAGTGAAATGGACAAGCTTTTCCAATAATGGACTATCATGGACATATTGGAGATACAGTTGTGGGTGGGGGCTGGAATAGAACTAGAACAATGGATGTTTCATGTACCTTGTGAAGGGAGAGGCATAACTGGGGGCCCATGCAAGTACCCATGGCCATCCCTCTGACCAGAAGAAAATGAGAGGATTTAAAAGAGAAGTTGTTGAGTTTGAGGATGAGCTCAGCCAAGTGGACAAGGATGGTTGTGGTGAGGACGGTTTATGCCTTTGCTCCAGGAAGAAGCACAGAACCCTGATACCATCCTGGTAGGGGATGGACATGTAAAGATATTGCATGTCCATGGGAAAGAGGAGGTGGCTGTGGCCTGCTAACTGGAAATTCTAAAACTGGAGTCAAAGCATCAGAGGAATCATGGATGTACAGGACAGGGAATGGACCAGGGGAGAAAAGATTGAGTCAAGGTAGGAACAGATAAGTTCTGTCAGGCAAGAGCAGGTTAAAACAATAGGTCTGCTTCGGCCATCCTATTTGTGGATTTTCAGAAGGAGGTAGAAACCTGTGGAGAGCTGGTGGTCTATCAGCTTGGAGGCAGTGGAGTGTGGGGAGGGGGAGATAACCAGATAAGATATTTTTTCAGTTTTGATTCATTTAAAGACTCCAAAGTCTTTTCAAACTAAATTTCCAGTAATTAGGGCCCAGTATCTTCATAACTTAAAAAACCTTTGCCTTTTTTTTCATAAAATCCCTCCAGTGTGGAAGCAGGTCTTCAGGCCCATCAGGTCCACACTAACTCTTTGTCTCTGTTGACTATCTCCAATCAAATTGTTGTTTGCTAGATGATTATAAATCCTATCTCTTATATTCCTTTCCAAAACTTTTCCTATAACAGATGCAATGCTCACTGATCTATATTTACCTGGGTCATCTCTACTGCCTTTCTTGAACAAGGGCACAACATTTGCAATCCTCCACTCCTCTGGTACTAAACCTGTGGACAATAATGACTCAAAGATCAAGGCCAAAGGATCCGCCATCTTCTCCCTAGCTTCCCAGAGAATCCTCGGATAAATCCCATTCAGCCCAGGGGACTTATCTACTTTCACACCTTCTAGAATTGATAACACCTCCTCCTTACTAACCGCGATCCTTTCTATTCTAATATCTCATATCTCAGTCTTCTCTGCTGCAATATTCTCCTTTTCCTGAGTGAAAACAGATGAGAAATATTCATTTAGTGCCTCGCCGCTCTCCGCAGGTTCCACACACTACTTCCCACTTCTGTCTTTGACTGGCCTTTTAATTCCTCACATACCTAGAGAAAGATTTAGGGTTCTCTTCTATTCTACCTGCTAAAGACTGCTCATATTCCCTCCATGCTCTTCTTAACTCTCTCGTTAAATCCTTCCTAGCTAATCTGTAACTCTCCATCACTTCATCTGAACTATCTCATCTCATCATAAGTCTCGCTCTTCGGCTGAACAAGAGATACAATTTCTTTAAGAAACCACAGTTCCCTTACCTTATCACTTCCTCCCTGCCTGACAGGGACATACCTATCAGGAACACACAATATCTGTTCCTTATTCAAAGTTTGTGCGAAGATTTGTAGCTCGGGTGCTCGTTGTTGTGGTTCTGTTCGCCGAGCTGGAAGTTTTTGTTGCAAACGTTTCGTCCCCTGGCTAGGTGACATCATCAGTGCTTGGGAGCCTCCTGGCTAGGCTCCCAAGCACTGATGATGTCGCCTAGCCAGGGGACGAAACGTTTGCAACTAAAACTTCCAGCTCGGCGAACAGAACCACATCTGTTCCTCATAACAGCTCAACATTTCGATTGTCCCCATCCCTGTATTTTGCTACCCCATTCTATGCATCCTAATTCTTGCCTAATCGCATTATAATTGCCTTTGCCCCATTGATAACTCTTGACCTGTGGCATGTACCTATCCCTTTCCATCGCTAAACTAAACGTAACTGAATTATGGTCACTCTCTCCAAAGTGCTCACCTACAACTAACTCAGACATCTGGCCTGGCTCATTACCAAACACCAGTTCCAGTGTGGCCTCCCCTTTTGTCAGCCCTTCGACATACTGTGTCAGGAAACCCTCCTATATACATCGGATAAAAACTGATCCATCGGACGTACTAGAGTTATAGCATTTCCAGTCAATGTTGGGGAAGCTAAAGTCCCCCATAATGACTACCCTGTTCCTTTCACTCCTAATTGTTTTATTAATCCTTTCCTCCATATCCTTGGAACTTTGCGAAGGCCTATAAAAAACTCCCAGTAGTGTGACCTCTCCTTTCATGTTTTTAACCTCAGCCCATACTATCTCAGTAGGCAAGTCCTCATCAAAGGTTCTTTCAACCACCATTATACTGTCCTAGACTAACAAAGCCACACCTCCCCCTCTTTTACCACCTTTCCTGATCTTAATGAAAGATCTAAATCCTGGAACCTGCAATATCCATTCCTGACCCTGCTCTATCCATGTCTTCAAAGTGGCCACAACATCGAAGTCCCAGGTACCTATCCATGCTGCAAGCTCACCTACCTTATTCCGGATACTCCTGGCGTTGAAGTAGACACACTTCAAACCAGCTTGCTATCTGCCAGCACACTCCTGTGACCGTGAAATCCTGTCTATATCCTCCCTACTCATATCTTGTTGTGCACTGGAACTACACCTCAAGTTCCCGTCCCCTGCTGAACTAGTTTAAACCCACTTGAATAGCACCAGCAAGTTTCCCACTCAAGATAATTGTACCCCTCTGGTTCAAGTGAAGACTGTCCTGTTTGTAGAGATCCCACCTTCCCCAGAATGAGCCCCAATATACCTCCCTCCTGCACCATCCCTGCAGCCACGTGTTCAGCTGATATGTCTCCCTGTTCCTCGCCTCGCTATCACGTGGAACGGGTAAAAAAACCAGAGATAACAACTCTGTTTGTTCTTGCTCTCAGCTTTCACCCTTGCCTTACAACCCTATCCCTCTTTCTATCGATGTCGATGGTACCTATGTGGACCACAACTTGGGGCTGGTCAATCTTTTCTTTAAGGAGTCAAAAGACATGATTTGAGACATCATGAACCCTGACACCTGAGAGGCAACACACCAACTGTGAGTGTCTTTCATTCCCAACAAACCTGCTATCTGACCTTCTCACTATTGAGTCCCTAATGACTAACACTCTCCTCCTTTCCCCGCTTCCCTTTTGTGGAACAGGGACAGACTTAGTGCCAGAGACCTGCACCCAATGCACGCTCCTGGTAAGTTGTCTCCCCCAATAGTATCCAAAATGGTATACTTGTTTTTCTGGGGAATGACAACAGGGGATCCCTGCACAGACTGTTTTTTCCCCCTTCTAACAGTTACCCAACTTTCTTTGTGTCTAGGAATAACTGCTTCCCTGTAACTCTTATCAATCACAGACTGCTTCCCGAATGATCCGAAGTTCATCTACCTCCCACTCCAGTTCCCTAACACGGTCTTGGAGGAGTGAGATTTGGGTGCACTTCCTGCACATGCATTTGGATGAGATATGAATGGCATCCCTCACCTCAAACATCATGCAGTAGGAACATTCCTCTCCCTGCACTGCCATCCCTGCTAGTCCCGTTATCAGAAGACAGGTGACACAACCTTGTAAATGGCTTTCCACATCTGTAAATATGTGTTCAGTTTTTGCAATCAGTTTTGTCTTTAAATCTCCATGTAGCTGCAAATGCATTGTATAGGTTGGGAACACAACATGATGTTCCAAAGATCTAAGGTGTGATTTGAGTTGCTGCAGTACTCGGTGCCCGCAATGGGGAGATCGCAGGGAATTGCAACCAACATAACAAAGCTCTATTCTATGAATGCAGACATTGTGACTGCATCACAGACATTAGTTCAGTTGTTATCATGCACAAAATGGTCAGGAATGCCTGGGGTAAGGAGTTGGACTGCACACAGTAGGCTGATGCCTAAGGATTGGACAGAATGCAATACTGGACTTGATGGGTTAGACATTTAGTGTATAGGTGTTGTAGGGTTCTGGCCGCAATCAGTTATTTTCTGATTTTTAATCACCCCCAGATCTCTGGTAATGGACACTGGACGAATTGAAGGACTGAAATGAAGAAAGGAGCAGACAGGTGTTTCAGGGCAAAACAAACCTTGCATTTATTTACAATACAAAGGTCAGGTATAATACAATATATGTAAATGAAATAAACAGGGAAATTGACACGATCAACTATACAAAGAACTGTAATAATAATAAATGCACTATTAGCTGGATTAAACACTAGTTGAAACCAAAACAACAGTTTTAACTGCAGAACCTTTAATCAGGCTTCCTACCCTTGGATTCCCAATGCACTGCCCATAAGACCATAAGACATAGGAGCAGAGATTAGGCCATTTGAGCCATAGACTCTGTTCCTACATTCAGTCATGGCTGATAGATTTTTCAATCCCATTTTCCTGCTGTCTCCCTGTAACCTTTGATCCTCGTGGCAATCAAGATTTTATCTATCTCTGTTTTAAATATGTTCAATAACCTGGGCTTCACAACCTTCTATGGCAATGAATTCCACAGATTCACCAGAAGGGCTAAAGAAGTTTCTCCTTATTTCCGTTCTAAAGAGTCTTCCCTTTACTCTCAGGCTATGCCCTCAGGTTCTCATTTCTTGTGCCAATGGAAACATCTTCCCAACGTGCACTCTGTCCAGGCCATTCAGTATTCTGAAAATTTCAATCAGACTCCCCTCATCCTTCTATACTTCATTGAGTATAGACCCAGAGTCCTCAAACATTCCTCATATGTTTCATTCCTGAGATCATTCTCTTTGATTGTCATACTCTCTGGACCCGTTCCAGGGCCAATACATCTTTCCTGAGGGGCCCAAAATTACCCACAATATTCTAAATGTGGTCTGAGCCTTATAAAGCCTCAGAAATACATCACTGCTTTTATAATCTTATCCTCGGAGATGAATGACAAAATTGCATTTGTTTCCTAACTACTGACTCAACCTGCAAGTTTACCTTTAACAGAAACCTTGACTAGGACTTTCAAGTTCCATTACACTTTAGATTTCTCAATTTTCTCCCCATTTAAAAAATAGCCCATGCCTCTATTCTTCCTACCACATTGTATTTAATTAGCCACTTCCTTGCCCACTCTCCTAACCTATCTAATACTTTCTGCAGCCTCCCCATCTCTTCAATACTACTTGCACTTCCAACTATCTTTGTATCATCTGCAAACTAGGCTAGAATGCTCTCAGTTCCTTCATCCAGATCATGAATGTATAAAGTGAAAAGTTCTGGTCCCAACACCAACCATTGTGGAACACCTCTAATCACTAGCTTCAAAGCTGAGAAGGCACCTTCTACCCCCACTCTCTGCTTTCTGCCAGACAGCCAATCTTCTCTCCATGCTCATACCTGGCCTCTTACTCAGCAGCTTCCTGTGCGGCACCTTATCAAAAGCCTGTCACCATCTGCCTTCCCCTACCTGCTAGCTAGGTCAGAATTTTGGGGTCTCAGGAGTTTCAGCTCACCACTGAAGAAACCATGGTTTTAAAGTGCACCCTGTTGCTGAGGTTCTTGCTATTGGTTCTCTTGGTTCAGAACAGGCCTGTGTCTGGTGGCTGTTGTTTGGGAAGCTCCATTTGACTTCCCCCTCTTTTGTTCCGATGAGGCCCTTGGTTTGGATTTCCTGTTCTTGTTTCTCAGTTTGGTCTCTGTGGCCCTTGGTTCTGAAGCTGCTTGTTGGGGCTGGAAGCCTGTGTGGCAGCTGTTTGTGCAGAAGCTTGTTGCTTGAAAAGGCTCTCTCAGGTGAAATTGGGGCTGATAGTTAGTTATACACGATATTCTTTTTTGAAGTTAATTGGCTTTATGATGGTTAGATTATGTGTGAATGGGGTTTTGATTAAGATTGGACATTCAAAATCTCTATATCCCTCATGTTTTATGTGCTGGGTAATCCAAAGTGTAAAATTTGGTTGATTGTCTTCTTTGAGGTGTAAATTGGAATTCCAGGCAGAACAATGGTTTCAGAGCTGAAAATGTGTTGCTGGAAAAGCGCAGCAGGTCAGGCAGCATCCAAGGAACAGGCTTATGCCCGAAACGTCGATTCTCCTGTTCCTTGGATGCTGCCTGACCTGCTGCACTTTTCCAGCAACACATTTTCAGCTCTGATCTCCAGCACTTCCAGCCCTCACTTTCTCCTGAACAATGGTTTCAGATAGCTATCTCAGTTCTATAAACTGTGTTTGTGCATTGTCCACAGAACTCATTCCAGCTTCCACTTAAAAGTTTGAAAAGTTATGTAAAGTTCAGGGTTTTATCCAGCATTTTAGGTATTGGAAAACGTCCATGGTTTTGTCCAGTACAAAGGAACCTCAATTATCCGAACGAAATGGGCGGGCAATATTTTGTTTGGATAATTGATTATTCAGTTAATTGATTCAATGCCTTTCCTCAGGGGCTCGGAGTTTTCTATTAAGTCTGTTCCCTATTCAGGAGACAAGGCAGCAGCACACCGCGCACGTGTCCCCGCTCCCCTTGTCCGCCTCGCCCGCTCCCCAAACCCGTCCAACACCGCCCCCACATCCAACCCCACCTCACCTCCCCAACCCACCCGTCCCCAACCCCATACAACACCGCCCCCGCCTGGTCTGGGCCTGCCAGATTGGACACCAACAACAAGACTGCTGCTGCCATTGGGGGTGAGTCTCCAAATGGCGAGCTCGTGTGTATACACACACACACACTCACACACCCTGGACAGGACAATGTTGGAGAGATTATCTGGGGAAGGGGCGAGGGTTTAGGGTACACCCCTATGCTAAACTCCAGGGAAGGTGTAGGGGGAGAGAGAGAGGGCGGGAGGTCAGTCATTTGAAGACGGTGCCTGGGCTCCCATTGGTGTCCAGGACTGTTCTCAGCAGCATTTCAGTAAGCCGAGTTCACCTTTAATCACTATAAACAAAAGATGCGATCAGTATTGGAAACACACCTTTGATGTAATATTTCCATTGGGACCTTGAGATCTTCTTCAGATAATCCAAAATTCAGATAATTGATATTTGGATAATTGAGGTTCCTCTGTATTTCAGATAAAGTCATACAGCCATAGAAATGTACAACATGGAAACAGACCCTTTGCTGCAACCCGTCCATGCCAACCAGATATCCGAACCTAACCATTTGCTAGCACTTGGCCAATATCCCTCTAAATCCTTCCTAGACTTCCAGATAACCTTTAAATGTTGTAATTGTACCAGCCTCCACTACTTCCTCTGGTAGCTTATTCCAGACATGCACCACCCCCTGCGTGACAACGTTGCCAGTTAGGTCCCTTTAAAATTTTTCCCCTCTCAACCTAAACCTATGCCCTCTAGTTCTGGACTCCCCTATCCCAGGGAAAGACCTTGTCTATTTACCCTATCTATACCCTTCATGATTTTATAAACCTTAATGAGGTCACCCCTCAGCCTCCGATGATCCGATGAAACAGCCGCAGCCTATTCAGCCTCTCCCTATAGCTCAAACCCTCTAACTCTGGCAACATCCTTGTAAGTCTTTTCTGAACTCTTTAAAGTTTCACAGCATCCTTCAAATGTGAGGGAGTCCAGAATTGCACACAGTATTCCAAATGTGGTCTAACCAATGTCCTATGTAACTGCAACATGACCTCCCAACTCTTATATTCTGGCCAATAAAGGAAAGCATACTAAAAGGTGATGGGGATTTTTGCCTGATCCTATAGTGTGTGTCTAATAGTGTTCACCATTCAAGGATTTCATATCATACAGACTTGCATCTCCTCCTTACCCCATAATGAGGCACATCCCCTACCTAATTCAGGTGTGGTTGCAGCCATTTTCACTTCCATTGCATAATTCAGAGTTACAGCATGTACTCATCAGACATTGAGTCTCAATCTGCACCCCTATGTAGCTGTCCCCTGAACCCAATAGGTTTAGACCTGCACAAGTCCCCAAACAAACTATCTCCATAATTCTGCATTTATCTCTCTCTCCCCTGAACAATTGAGCAACCTGGCCCTTGACTGATGTTTGTCTAACTTATCAACTGTTCTCACAGCTACCCAGACTGGCTGCACTGGACTCCCAAGGCTGACTTTGACCCAATCCCCAAGCTTCACATGTACAGGTCAACCCTGATTGTGAATGTATCAACAAGATGCTTGACCATACCCAAACACCCGGACTGATATTGAAGGCAGCCTTACTGTTGGGACTTCATTACAGAAAGTTGCCTCCCTGGTTTTATTGCAGACTACTTCCCTTGGATGCAGTAATATGGTAGTTTACCTGAAGCATATGCAATATGCCAATACACTGCTGACAAATTGTGCAGAGAAATAGATGCAGCATCAAACTATACTTCAACATGTAGTCCCTTTGATGGATGACTGCTGACAAACATGACCAGCTGCCCGACTTTGTGTCCATGCTAGGAGTCACATCAACACTGAACTACTGTGAGCTTTTACACTCTAGCTAAAAGGACAAGTCATCAAAAGGCAAGTCAAGACAGGGATGCATTGACCATCCAGATAGACACTATGAGAGTAGATGCTAAGAGCAGTAGTGAGCAACTGGCTGTCCAACATATGAGCTGATGCCTGTTCAAATGCCTGGTTCCTCATCTTCCCTCTCCCCACCTCATCCAGATCCAAACCTCCAACTCGGCACCGCCCTGTTGAACTGTCCCACCTGTCCATCTTCCCTCCTACCTATCTGCTCCACCCTCCACTCTGACCTATCACCATCACCCCCGCCGCATCTACTTATTGCTTTCTGAGCTACCTTTATCTCTCAGCCTCCTTCCCCCTACACTCCCCCACATTTCTGATGAAGGGCTTATGCCTGAAATGTCAATTCTCCGGCTCCTCAGATACTGCCTGACCTGCTGTGCTTTTCCAGTGCCAGGCTTTTATACTCTGACTCCTGCATCTGCAGTCCTCACTTTCTCCTGATAAGGATGAGGTCAAGTATGTTTTTCCCTCTTGTTAGTTCCCTCACCACCTACTGCAGACCCAGTTGAACAGTTATGGCCTTGAGGACTTGACCAGCTCGAACAGTAGTACAGCTGCCTAACCACTCTCAGTGGTGGACATGGAAATCCCTGACCCAGAGTACAATTTGCACCCTTGCCATCCTTCTTCTAAATGTTGTTCAACATGGAGGAGTACTGACTCATCAGCTGTGGGAGAACAGTATTTGGTAATTAGCAGTAGGTTTCCTTACCCATGGTTAACCTAAAGCCACGGGATTTCATGAGGTCCAGAGTTAATTTTGAAGACTCCCAGTGCAACTCCCTCCCAGCTGCATACTACTGTCTGCCACCTCTGTCGGGTTTGTCTTACAGGCGGGACTGGACATATCTAGGGATGGTATTGGTAATGTCTGGGACATGGTCTGTGAGCGAATTTTCACAGCAGAGGTAGATAGATTCTTGATTATTAAGAGGAAAGATTATTGAAGGTATGCAGGAGCATAGAGTGGATGTTCAAATCAGATCTGCCATGATCCACTATATTTGCATGTTCATGGTCTTACAAGATTCTGCCCAGTGTTACATTTCAATGTGATTATTCCTTTCGTTTTGATGAACTTATCTGGTTTCTTTTGGGTAGGGTGGACGTCTTTGGGCCTAGTCAACTCGAAGGCTTAGATTGAGCCTTGGAGTTGCATTGAATCATGTTGCAGTTTTGCACTCTTTGTTTGGCCTGCCTCATATTCAGGTCTGTCTGGTTTAATGTGAAGTTTTATTTAGATGGAAAAGCTCATTTTTCAAAACACTTATGGGTGGCACTGTGGCTCAGTGGTTAGTACTGCTGCCACACAGCACCAGGGTCCCAGGCTCGATTCTAGCCTCAGGTGACTGTCTGTGTGGAGTTTGCACATTCTCCCTGTGTCTGTGTGGGTTTCCTCTGTGCCCAGGTTTCCTTCTGCAGGCCAGGTGAATTGGCCATGCTAAATTGCCTGTAGTGTTAGGTGCATTAGTCACAGGGAAATGGGTCTTTGTGGGGCCGAAGGATCTGTTTCCACACTCTATGGGCATGGTGGCACAGTGGCTAGCACTGCTGCCTCACAGCACCAGAGACCTGGGTTCAATTCCTGCTTGAGGCAACTGTCTGTGTGGAGTTTGCACATTCGCCCCGTGTCTGCGTGGGTTTCCTCTGGTTTCCTCCCACAGTCCAAAAAAAAATGTGCGGGTTAGGTGAATTGGCCATGCTAAATTGCCTGTAGTATTAGGTGAAGGGTAAATGTAGGGGAATGGGTGTGAGTGGGTTGCTCTTCGGTGGGTCGGTGTGGACTTGTTGGGCCGAAGGGTCTGTTTCCACACTGTAAGTAATCTAATCTAATCACTGTAAACCTATGCTTTGGCCATTCTATAAAAAAGATATTAATAGAAGAGCCTGCAGTTTCCCCTCACTACTGCACTTCTTGATTGAAACAGGCTTCTTGGTTCAATAATAAAGTTTGTCATGCTACTTTGCAAACAGAAACTATGTTGACTGAAAATCTACTTCAGTTTCATCTGTACCTTGCCTGATAAGGATGTCATCAACAATGTGATTCACTGTCTATAAAGAAGTACTGACAGAGAGCTGTTGTTGCTTCTTATGGAGAGCTGAGGTGATTCTGCATCAGTGAAAGTTCCACAACTTCCATCAATATGTTTGTGTTGGTCCTTTGACAGCATTTAAGAACTGCAGATAAGGTAGAGACTACTCAATTGGTGTAGACATACTGCCCATTAGAATATGTCTCATTTTAACCTCATTTCAGGTCAGTATTCAACTGACTATATTCAGGTAGTCTGCTTAGAGCTTTTGCCTTTTAGTTCCACAAACTTGCTTCAAAGTTGTTTTATTTTGCTTCATGTCTCCTCAAATTCTTCTGAGAATAAAACCATCTGCCTTAAAATGACGTTTCCACAGCTCCCACCATGCTTTAGCCTACATTCTTCTATGCATCATAGAAGCTCAGGTCACACTTCTAGTTTTCGTTTCAGCAATGTTAATTCACAATTCTTAGATGATGCTAAGGCAGCAGAGTTGCATGCTGTGAGCTGCATAGTTCCATAATTATAGCAGAGTCCTATCACATGATTACTGAAGCCACATTTACATTATAGCAGACCTCAGAGGTTCATCGACTATTATTTAACTCTAACTCTGCAACACTCTCTGCCTTCTGTTGTAGATGAATACTTCCAGTCCCAAAAGAATGCAGAACTGATGAATGATTCACTAAAAGAAGCTGGTGTTAAGGACACAAATGTGTTTCACATGACGGATTCAGAGATTTTCATGGTCTTCTCTATTTAAACCCTCTTAAAGATAAGGAAGGACAATATGTCGAATTTACTACATCCTTACAAAGGCACTCTGTTTCCTCTAATGTAAACCGAGAGATAACAAGCAAAGTTTTAAAGGTCAGATCTCCAAAATTGAACATTAAAGATTTATTACTGTTGCGACATTATGTGACTGAAACTTGGATAGAAGTGCACTTTTAGAGCAGAGTCCTTGGCAATTCATTTTTGTTGCATACAGTCATTTCTTTAAAAATTCATCATAGAATTGTTAGCATTTAACCTTAAACACTGATGAAGTGACCTGATAGCCCACTCTGTAATCTGCAGGCAAGATCCATATTGTCAATGTGAAATATATGAATGCAGAACAACTTCATGGGAATCAATGTACCGGAGGCTAGTGACATTTCTGCAAAGTTCATAAGCAGCAAATTGTTAACATTTTGGACCAGCTGCACGAGGCAATATTTTCTTAGAAAAACCTTATCCATGTGTTTTTCTGTCAAAAAAACACTTAGAACGTTCAGAAGTCCTGGGGCCAATGTCACAGAAAGATAAATCTGAAAAGAAAGATCTCTGTGTCCCTTCACCCAGCAGCTGTCATAAAACAGCATTATTAAAAAAGAGGCAGATTTTAATGTTTTAATCATGAAGACAAACAGTGCAAAGACTAGAAACTAACACGTATCATGACACGAGACTAATGGAGGAGATGGGGCAAGAACCATTTATTTCAAATTAAGTGTGTTATGATGGATACACTGGTGACATTTAATCGTAATTTGCAGATGTATTATACACTGCAGCAATAAGTGTGAGATTCTGGCTATTATTGCATGACAGAAAGAAATGTACTTGCTGATCAATCCAAATTTCAAGGGCAAAAATGACAACAGCTTGAGCTGCTTCCTGAAAGAAAGAAATTCTGAAATTCATGTTGGAAATCCAGATAAAGTCACAAATGCAAAAATGCTAATTTTAATTTTAGAATTTGTTTCTATACTTGACACAAAAGCCATTGTTGCATTCCATGCCCCAGGTGAACTTGGGGAAAGGAACATTTTGTTAAGTAATTATTTGAAAGCATCTGACAAGCATTCTCTTCATTTGTTCTCAGGATGTGGAAATCACTAGCTTGGCCAACATTTATTGCCCATCTTTAATTGACATCAAGAAAATGGCAGCAATCTGTCTTCTTGAACCTTTGTGGTCCATCCCTACTGCGGATTTTTATATCTTTCTTTTATCATGTTTCTGTTAGCTTATCAGCATGTCCAACTATATTAATCAAAGTACCTCACTCTAGCTACACAATAAACCACTTATGTTAGTTCCCATTATCTCTTTAGTTGTACATTCTACTTAATGTTATTCTAATGTCATGGTTTGATACTTATTGCTAACTCTGCTACAGTGATCTTCCATTCCAGACTAACCTGTCATGATAGATATTTAGCTATTCCATCTATTACAATAGTCTCCTGTCTCAAGCTGACTCTACTAACTATTAATTAGATATTTTAATGTCATTTCCCAAATATTTATTGTCCCAATCTTGTCACAATGCTACTTAACAGAGAAATTTGCTTTGTTATTTGTGTTATTTCATCTCTCCATAATAAACTTTCAGCCTTAACCTTACTCTGCTAATTGGTGTAAGAGCATTCCACTATTCTTATCCCATCCTGCCTTCCACAGACCACAGATTGCCAGTGGTCTTCATGCTTTAACCCTTCCCATGCTTTCATGTTCTTTATTTTCCATAGTGGCGAGTATTCAATCATTCTCCTGGTTTGCACCTTATATATCATGGACATGTTTTGAGGGGTTAGAAGGTAAGTTGCTTGCTGTAGGGTTTCTACCCAATGCTGTTGTAGTCATAGATTTACATGGATAGACCAGTTCAGTTTCTAGATTAGTGGTGCTGGAAGAGCACAGCAGTTCAGGCAGCTTCCAAGGAGCAGCAAAATCGATGTTTCGGGCAAAAGCCCTTCATCAGGAATAAAGGCAGAGAGCCTGAAGCGTGGAGAGATAAGCTAGAGGAGGGTGGGGAGAAAGTAGCATAGAGTACAATAGGTGAGTGGGGGAGGAGATGAAGGTGATAGGTCAGGGAGGAGAGGGTGGAGTGGATAGGTGGAAAAGGAGCTAGGCAGGTCAGACAAGTCCGGACAGGTCAAGGGGACAGTGTGGAGCTGGAAGTTTGA
>NC_057723.1:62331464-62342423 GCF_004010195.1 Chiloscyllium plagiosum | reverse complement strand
GTGGGGGCGGAACCTGTAACTGGAGTGGGTGTGGTGGTGGGGGGAATGGGGATGGAGTCATGAGCAGGGGTAGTGTTCCCCTCAGGGTTCTGGGGGGTGGGGATAGTGACAGTGGTGTCTGTGGGGGGCGTGTCAGCAGAATGCTGACACGCCCCCCACAGAGTGGGGCTGGTGGGGGTGGAAATGGTGGTAACCCCGGCAGTGGGGGTGGCGGATGTCACTGAGCGTGTGGCATCAGCGATGATGTGAGGGGCGGAAGTGATGTCACGTGTGATGCATGAGGAATTGTGAGGGGCAGAAGTGGTTGTGGGAGTGGCCGTGATGGGGGCAGAAGTGACATCATCAATCAGCATCGGGGTGGCAGCTGCATCAGCCGCATGCCTAATGGCGTCTGAGTAGTTTCCGAGGCCAGAGGAATCTTCTGGAATGTTTGAGGAGCGCTGGTTATGGAGGTGGGTAGATAAAAGTTTGTTGTTGATGTTTGAGATGGAATTGAAATACTGTTTGTTGAGAGTATGAATTCTCCTGAGGATGTAGTGCAGTGTGGGTCCTTTGCAATTCTGTGATAGTGTGGCCCTCAGCTGAGACAGGGATGATTGTAGAGAGGTTAGGTGCCGGCGCATTGCTGCGAGCGTGGAGCGGAGGATCTTGAAGGAGAACCGTTGCTGGTGTTTCTGAATCTGTAGTCTATACTGTTTGTCCTGTTTGGGTCCGAACTCTGCTGGTTTAAAGGTGGTCCAGAGTCCATGTGGGATGAGTTGATTACGGAGGCAGGCATTGAGGAAGCAAATGTGGCTGTAGTAGCAAGTTTGTTTCACTGAGGAAGCAAATGTTAGTCAATGGTATTCTCAGGATGTTGATAGTGGAGATTCAGTAATGGTAATAGTAAATATCAAAGGATGATGATTAAGTTATGTCTTGCTTGAGCTGGCGAAGACATTGCACTTGTGTGGTGTGAATGTTAATTGCATCTTAACAGTCCAGCTTTGATAGTCATGTCTGCTTGCATATAAAGATAGTCTGCTTCAGTATTTGAGGAGTTGTGAAGGGTTCTAAAACATTATGTAAATGTCAGTGAATATGTGTATTTTTAATGTTATTTTGGAGCATGGAATAAGCAACTAAAGATGGTTAAGCTTGAGACACTACTGCTCAGGAACTCCTGTAGAAATCAAATGAAGCCAAGACTGACCTCCAGCAATTACTACCATCTTCCAATGTGACAGGTATTGTGCAACCAACAGAGAGGTTACCCCTGTTTGCCATTAAGTCTAGCTTTGCTAGGGCTCGTTAAAGCATAATTGCTTAATTGCTGCCTTGATGACAATAGCAGTCACCTTCACTTCCCTTCTTGAGTTCAAACATTCTTTCCACGTTTGGACCAATAAAGTCAGAAGTGAATTGCTGATAAATGTCAGTGTTATAACTATATTAGAATAGTTTGGGTAGGGGAACAGCTTGTACTGGAGCATAAATTTTCAGTACTATTGTGAGTGTTTTGCCAAGTTCCACATTTTAACAGCATTCAGTGCCTTCAGTGACCTTTTGATAAATACGTAGAACATAGAACCTTACAGCACAGTACACTATTCCATTTTCATCCACATATCTATCCAATGACCCTGCAAATGCCCTTAAAGTTGACGAGTCTACTGTTGCAGGCTGTGTGTTCCACGCTCCTCCTCCTCTCTGACATCTTTCCTATATCTATCACCGTTCAATTTAAAACTACATCCTCTCATGCCAGCCATCACCATCCAAGGATGGTGGCTCTCACTGTCCACCCTATCTAACCCCCGATTATGTGGTATGTCTCAATTAAGTCACCTCTAACCTTCTTCTCTCTAACGAAAACAGCCTCAAGTCTGTCAGCCTTTCCTCATAAGACCTTCCCTCTAAACTAGGCCTAGTAAATCTCCTTTGAACCCTCTCCAAAGCTTCCACATCCTTCCTATAATGCAGTGACCAGAATTGTACGCAATACCCCAAATGCAGCTGCACCAGAGTTTTGTACAGCTGTAGCATGACCTTGTTGCTCCGAAACTCAATTCCTCTACCAATAAAGGCTAACACACTATATGCCTTCTTAATAAATCTATCAACCTGGGTGATAACTTTCTATGTACATGGACACTGAGATCTCTCTGTTTATCTACACTTCCAAGAATCGTACTATTAGCCCAGTTCTCCTTCCAAAGTGAATCACCTCACGCTCTTCTGCATTAAACTCCATTTGCCAACTCTCAGCCCAGCTCTGCAAATGATCTATGTCCCTCTGTAACCTGCAACATCCTTTGGCACTGTCTACAACTCCATCAACCTTAGTGTCATCCGCATTTACTAACCCATTCTTCTACACCCTCAGCCAGGTCATTTATAAAAATGACAAACAGCAGTGGCCCAGAACGGATCATTGCAGTACACCACCACTGAACTCCAAGATGAACATTTCCCCTCAACACCACCCCCTGTCTTCTTTCAGCTTGCCAACTTCTGATCCAAACCACCAAATCACCTTCAATCCCATGCGTCTATATTTGTGCAATAGCCTACCATTGGGGACCTTATTAAATGCCTTACTGAAATCCATATACACCACATCAACCGCTTTACCCTCATTCACTTGTTATGTCACCATCTCAAAGAAAAGTTTAGAATTCATGTATGGTGAATTAAATGGATGAAGACTGGCAGATGATCTTGGTGCATTTGAACATAGACATCTTCAGTATTTGAGGTGTCACAAATTGTGCCAAACGTTATGCAATTATCAGTGAACATTCCCACTTCTGACCTTATAATGGAGGGAAGGTCATTGATGAAGTGGCTGAATATAGTTGTGCCTAGGATACTACCCTGAGGAACTCCTGCAGAGATACCATCATAGAATCCCTACAGTGTGGAAACAGGCCCTTCAGCGACCCTCTGAAGACGAACCCACCCAGACCCATTCTCCTGCCCTATATTTACCCCTGACTAATGCACCTAACATACATATCCCTGAACACTATGGGCAGTTTAGCATGGCCAATTCACCTCACCGGCATATCTTTGGATTGTGGGAGAAAACATGAGTACCTGGAGAAAACACATGCAGAATCTGCAAACACCATGCAGACAGTTGCCTGAGGCAGGAGTTGAACCCGGGTTCCTGGCACTATGAGGCAGCAGTGCTAACCACTGAGCCACCATGCCGCTGTGTCTTGGAGCTGAGATGACTGACCTCCAACACCCATGACCATCTTCCTGGATGGAAACCGAAGTCAGCTAAGTAAATCTGTCCTCTCTCTCATGTTCCCCTGTGTTTTGCACCTCTCTCTCTCTCTCTCTCTCTCTCTCTCTAAGGGCTTGGTCGTCACTGAGGAAGGAGGGACAACATTTGGTTAGTCTGGATGGTGGAATGACACCAAACAGCCAGCTGCTGTTGAGGACTGGGATAAAACTGAGGAAAATGTCAGCGAAATGTTTCGCAGACTTCAGTCAAACTCTAGCCAAAAAGTGACTTTATTTGTAAAATATCATTTTTTAAGCAATATCCAGAGTTTGTACACATTTTCTCAATTGAATGAAATAACAACCTTGTAAACATGCTGTTTTACGTAATTGTGTTCAGTACAGTTTCTTTTGTTTACGATTATATCAGTTATCCGAACAATCAATTATCCAAACAAAATACTCTCTGTCTGTCTCATTCAAATAATCGAGATTGCTCTGTATTTCTTAAATGGAGAATAATTGTACAATTCTGAGGTGCAAGTGGATTTAGATGCTTTTGTGTATAAATCACAAAACATTTGTGTGCAGGTACAGCGCACAACCAAGAAGACTAATACACTGCTATCTTTTGTGATGAGAAGAATTAGACATAAAAGTAAGAATGCTATGCTTCAGTCATACTGGTATTTGTGACCACTTCTTGAAAAATGAATTTGGTCTTTGCTCTCCTTAATTAAGCAGGAATTTAAAAGCATTGAAGGTGGTTCAGCGGCGGTTCATTAGAGTGATACCTAGAATGAGAGTGTTGCCTTATATTGTTGGGTTGGACGGTCTAGTTTGTTTCCATTGGAGTTTAGAAGAGTGATGAATGAATTGATTGATCCTGGACCATCTTGAAAAGGTGGACATGGAAAAGATGAGTCCAGACCTAGCAGTGGTCACTGTTTTAATTCAGGGAACACCCTTCTTGGATAGATATGAGGAGGATTTAGTGTCAAGAGTATGGTGCTGGAAAAGCACAGCAGGTCAGGCAGCATCCAAGGAGCAGGAAAATTGATGTTTCAGGCAAAGGCCCTTCATAGGAGCAACCAATGAGCACTGAAGGACATATTGGCACTTTATTAATAAATAAAATAGACTTTTTAGATTAGATTAGATTAGATTACTTACAGTGTGGAAACAGGCCCTTCAGCCCAACAAGTCCACACCGACCCGCCGAAGCGCAACCCAACCATACCCCTACATTTACCCCTTACCTAACACTACGGGCAATTTAGCATGGCCAATTCACCTGACCTGCACATCTTTGGACTAATATTTTACCTCCTTAGTTCATTTCAAAACAATGGCTAAAATGCCATTCTCTTTATGGAAGGGGCCATGTATTAGGATCCAATGGTAATTTTTTTAGAGAACATGGTACCACTTCACTGGTTTAAACAAGACAAAGCTAATTTTTATTGTCATTACCTTCATAACAAATCAATTGTATGTGTTTCATAATTAAAAATACAGGCTAAAGCAGTACTAGCAGAATCTAATGGAGATGTGAATGACATAAGCTATGGTAAGATGTAAGGTAGAATTGGGGAACAAATGTGGCGAGGTCCATCTCAACATTGAGATCAAT
This sequence comes from Chiloscyllium plagiosum, assembly GCF_004010195.1. Taxonomy (NCBI): domain Eukaryota; kingdom Metazoa; phylum Chordata; class Chondrichthyes; order Orectolobiformes; family Hemiscylliidae; genus Chiloscyllium; species Chiloscyllium plagiosum. Next base: position 62,337,577 of record NC_057723.1, on the reverse strand, counting down.
TTGCTCCATCATTCATGATTTATATAAGAGTCATGGTGAGATCCTCACTAGGCAGCAGCAAGATGACAATCGATGAGGAATAATGTTTGTTAGATACCTTGTTAATATCGTAACACAACTCATTAATAGTCAGAATACCATTTAACCAAACTCACAAAGCAAAATTAATAAGGAAACCAGAGCATGTACTTGATCGGGGTGCAGGAGGCAGCCTTGCTAATGACTCCTCTGATACTTCAGTTCACCTATCCTCAGAGATCAAATTTGGGGCTTCTACTGGAGATGTGCATTTCAACACTGAAAGGCTTATGGAACGTGCAAGGCAGGAGAGAAAGGAGGAGTTATGGTTACTGCTTATAAATAGCATCAGAAAATTAAGAGTGATAATGGGGTTAATAGGAGAGTGGCTGTGCTGTGCAGAATGCTACTCACCTGTACTCTGGGTCATCGATGTTTTGTGCATCCCAGCAAGAATGGTCCTGGACTTCACCTCCGAACAGGAAAATGTTCTCCTCATAATAGATAAACAGCCTGTCATTTGTACCCCTTTACTCATCCAATCTCTCTCTCTGCCCTTTTCTGGGCTATCTTCTCCTGCACTTATGAAAAGAGGGTGGAAGAGTGAGACCCTTAAGGGCCATTGCAGGCAGAAGTGAGTGTGGCACAGTTTGGCACTTGGTGTGGTGTTTATGCAGTGGCCGAAATGGATTGAAAAGAATGGAGCACTCACATTAGCAGAGCAGAGCAGGTCATTGACATTTTTACGGCATTTCTGGGCATTCCTCCACACCATTGAGGAGGCACTGATCCAGGAGGTGACACCAGACTAGCCCAGCAGCATCTGAAAGTACAGCATCCTCTCACAGTCCTGATACAAGAGGATATCTGCCCTTTTTACCATCCCATCCCCCAGGATCTCTGAAAAAAGGTTCTGAAGAAGGGTTACTGCACACGAAACATTAGCTCTGTTTTCTCTTTGCAGATGCTATCAGACTTGATGAGTTTTTCCAGCAATTTCTGTTTTTGTACCAATACCTCTAGAATCCTATCAGTGAATTATCGTGCCATTTCCCATTTCTCCAAATCTTATGGACATGTCCTTCAGCAAGCAGAGTATCCTCAAAATACCATTGCTTGTCCAGATACACTGTGGCATTGCAAAGCAATGCCATTGTTTCAAAAGATATTTGCTGAATGGCAAGGTGTTTCAGGGAGGGTAAATAGTAAGTTATGGAGAAATCAGATGTGAAAAATGGCACGGGTAGTGTGGAGTATGGTTTTGGTGTGGGGTGGAGATAGGGTGAGAATTGGTGAGGTAATTAATTAGATGAATTTGGGAAGATACAGTGAGAGGATCATTAGGGCTTGCAGGGACAAACCTTCCAAAATCTCAACACAACTCAGACTCAGCCAAAAACACTGCAATGTGTTCTAGCATGCAAAGTTTGATTTGGTAACTAAGAAATGTTTACTTGAGAAGAAGTTGGACATTGATTGTTGGTCAATTCTATTATTCTGAAAAATGTGTTGCTGGAAAAGCGCAGCAGGTCAGGCAGCATCCAAGGAGCAGGAGAATCGGTGTTTCAGGCATAAGCACTTCTTCAGGAATGGAGAAAGTGAGGACTGCGGAAGGCCTTATGCCTGAAACGTCGATTCTCCTGCTCCTTGGATTCTGCCTGATCTGCTGCGCTTTTCCAGCAACGCATTTTTCAGCTCTGATCTCCAGCATCTGCAGTCCTCACTTTCTCCTAATTCTATTATTTTGTTTGAGTAGAAAAATGTATAGGGTATAGAACCATAGTAGTTCATTATCGTACAAGTGATGCAAAGTCCTGGGTTAGAGATTGGGAACAGAAGTTCAAATCACACCTAAGCAGCTAAAGAAAATAACAAAATAATCAAATTTGAATGAGTAAATGATTTTATTGTCCCATGTATTTTACAGAGAGTAAAACAGTAAAGTGTAGTGAAAAGCTTTTCCACTCTCACCACAATCCAGCGCCATTTTGAATAGTTTTAAGAATAAGAAAAAAAAGCAAGATATAGATTAGAGCATTCATCAGTCCTCGGCTAGCTCATCAATCAATGACGCTTGTGCCACCATCCCACCTCTACCACTTCGCTGCCAACCAATTTTGAAGTCACCACTCTTCAGGTGTTATCTTTCCCCAGTGGGCAGATTCTCCTCCACGATTGCCAGGCTGCCACCTGCACCAGACCCACCAATGCCAGAGTCACATCCCTTGCCACAGGGTGTATCTCAATGGTACCCTTCCACCATTGCTTTGCCACTGTCAGCAACAAACCCAAACAATGACAAAATCGCTTATCTTCAGTCATCTGATGCATCCGATTATCTTTCGCTTCTGGGCTGACCTTGCTGACATCGCCTCCATCGATGTAGCAGCTACCAATTCAAATGCCATGCTTCTGCCATGAGGTCTCCACTGACCTCACTCGAGTCCATACTGGAACCACTTGGGTTCATGCTGGGGCCACTCGAGTCTGTGTTGGCCCACTCCAGTCCATGCTGAGCTCACTTGAGTATGGTTTGGGCCCACTCCAGTCATCGCTGGGCTCACTCAAGTCTATGCTGGGCTCAGTTGTGTCTGCATTGGGATTCCTCACTGCACTGATGGTATCTGAGTTCAGGACAAGACCTAAGCAAAGGGAAGGAGAAAAAATAAAACAAGAAAAGAGAAATAAAGAAAAGAAAAGCAGTCAGAGCAGTTGAGTCCCAGATCAGGAGCCCAACTCCGCCACTGTCTTGATAATGTCTTCAAACAAATTCTGGTACTGCAACTAACAGATTGTTTTAATAATGCAAAATTTATTTGAGTCCTTTAGGGGAATAAATCTGTCCTTGCCTGATTTGATCTGTGACTCCAGACACACATATTGGCATTGCTTGGAGATGCCTAGCAAACCATTTCACCAACGTAAAGATAGCTCATCAACATCTTCTCAAGGGCATTTTGAAATGGCTAATAAATGCTGGCCTTGTCAGTGTGATTCATCTCCGGTGAATGAATAAAGAAAAATGAAGACTTGAAATAAATTGAATGCATCATAGGTGAGTTTGAGAGAAATGTACTTTCTGTTGTTATATTTGTGCAAGGTTGTTTAAACCTGCCTAGATATATGAAAGCTTTCACGGGAGCTATTATATATTTTAAATGGTTTCTTGCCTATTTATTCTTTTATCTTACAACCTTGAAGTGATGACATCAGGAAATTAATTAAGCAAGTGCTTACTGGGAGTTTTGCCAGTTGATTTGGTGATGCTTAGTTGATATCAGGGGATGTGGCAGTGTTCTGACAGTCAGATTATTGTACAAACCCTTTCACAGCAGCACATGATGCTTACTCATACTTTCAACATTAAATGTGATGTAATTTAGACAATAAATTTACTTTTCCGAACTGGTCAGAGCCAAAACAATTTAATCGTCTAATAAATCCTACTGATTTAATATATGGTGAAATCATCCAAATTGAATCCAATTAAATAATATATTTTTGTGCTGAATTTATAAAGGCATCTTGACGTATGATATGTTTTGAAAATTATTGATGCTGTTTGTCATCATGCACTAACAATTATTTTATTTTTAAGATTTGGAGATGCCGGTGTTGGACTGGGGTGTACAAAGTTAAAAATCATACAACACCAGGTTATAGTCCAACAGGTTTAATTGGAAGCACTAGCTTTCAGAGCACCACTCCTTCATCAAGTGGTACCTGATGAAGGAGCGGTGCTCCGAAAGCTAGTCCTTCCAATTAAACCTGTTGGACTATAACTTGGTGTTGTGTGATTTTTAACATTATTTTTAAGGTTATACAAACAAAGAGCTTGTTGTGGTAACAGTGAACACTGGACTTTCAGTTAATCTATAAGCTGCACTGTGAATTTACTTCTTATCCAAGGAGCTGTGTCATGTTCACTTGTCCCCTGAGCTACATAACTGTCAATCTTTCATTGTAGTCTCTTGTTGGTAATCCTAATACAGTTTGTTCTCCTATAACAAGTATTTCGTCAACACAATTTAGCTGTAATGCAATTAGAAAATTGGGGAAAGATTTTTTTAAAACACAAACTCCCATTGGCTATTACACAATTCCATCTCCATCACTAGGTGTTGTGGTGCGTTGAGGACTTGACTCAAGTCGACATCACATGGTCAGTTGGTTTGCACACTCTGTGGTAAAGTGCTTCCTGAAAGGTAAAGTGCTGTACTCAGTAGCTTTCGGTACTGTTTTTTACAAATCTCGCTGTGATTTCCGTGTATATGAAAAGACAAAGTTGTAAGAATGTCGACAGGAAGCATCCAGGTGAAAAAATCACAGGTGGTGACTATAAAAGGAAGGCTATGACACTTGAAAAGAAGCTTGTTGTTATCAATCATTTTAAGCGCAATGAAAGAACATATGAAATTGTTCGTGCAACAGGAATATTGGAGTCTATGTTATGCACCATTAGAGACAATGCAGAAAGAATTAAAGCAAACTGCATTACTGGAACAAGTCTGAGTGCTAGCAAGTCTATGAGGTCACAATAAAAGGAACTTGATGAGATGGAGTAGCTTCTAAATGTTGAATGGAACATCAATCGAAAATTGATCCAGGGCCACCTTTCTCACCATTAACAGGAAGCCTTATCAATTTATGAGGAACTAAGGAAAAAAGCTGAAAATCCTGCAGATCTGCCTACCTCCAGTGCTAGTAGTGGCTGGTTTGCTGAATTTAAGAACTGCTATGCTTTCAATCCAATTCAAGAACGAACTATACGGTAAATAGAAAAACCTGGGGAAAATTAATGTACAGAGAGATCTGGGTGTTCAGGTCCATGGTTGCCTGAAGGTGGCAATGCAGGTTGATAGGGTAGTCAAAAAGGCATATGGCATGTATCGGACGGGATATTGAGTACAAGAGTTGGCAGATCATGCTACGGTTGTATAGGACTTTGGTTCGACCACATTTGGAATATTGTATACAGTTCTGGTTACCACATTACCAAAAGGATATGGATGCTTTGCAGAGGGTACAGAGCAGGTTCACCAGGTGGCTCAGTGGTTAGCGCAGCTGTCTCACAGTGTCAGGTAGCTGAGTTCAATTCCAGGCTCTCGTGACTATCTGTGTGGAGTTTGCATATTCTCCCCATGTCTGTGTGGGTTTACTCCAGGCGCTCCAGTTTCCTCCCACAATCCAAAAATGTGCAGGTCAGGTGAATTGGCCATGCTAAATTGCCCATAGTTTTCAGGGATGTGTAGGTTAGATGCATTACTCAGGGGTAAATGTAGAGTAATATGATAGGGGAATGGGTGGGTTACTCTTCAAAGGGTTGCTGTGGACTTGTTGGGCCAAGGGCGTGTTTCCACACTGTAGGGATTCTGTGCTGCCTGGTCTGGAGGGCACTAGCTATGAGGAGAAGTTGAGTCGATTAGGATTATTTTCATTTGAAAGATGGAGATTTGAGGGGACCTGATTGAGATCTACAAAAGCATGACAGGTATACATGATGTGGAAGAGCCAGTATTAGACTGAGATGGACAAAGTGAAAAAAATCACACAGCACCAGTATATAGTCCAACAGGTTTATTTGGAAGCACTATCTTTTATTGTGCTGCTTCTTAACCACCTGAAGAAGGAGCAGTGCTCTGAAAACTAGTGCTTCCAAATAAACCTGTGGACTATAACCCGGTGTTGCATGATTTTTAACCAAGAGAGGTATACACAGGATGGATAGCAAAAAGCTTTTTCCCAGAGTGGGGACTCAATTACTAGGCAGAAGTGTGTACTGCAGATGCTGGAGATTAGGGTCAAGATTAAAGTGGTGCTGGAAAAGCACAGCAGGTCAGGCAGTATCCAAGGAGCAAGCAAATCAACGTTTTGGGCAAAATTAGATTAGATTACTTACAGTGTGGAAACAGGCCCTTCGGCCCAACAAATCCACACCACCCCGCCGAAGCGCAACCCACCCATACATTTACCCCTTACCTAGCACTACGGGCAATTTTAGCATGGCCAATTCACCTGACCTGCACATCTTTGCGGTACGGTGGCACAGTGGTTAGCACTGCTGCCTCACAGCGCCAGAGACCCGGGTTCAATTC
>NC_057723.1:62313448-62331327 GCF_004010195.1 Chiloscyllium plagiosum | reverse complement strand
CCGGGTCTCTGGCGCTGTGAGGCAGCAGTGCTAACCACTGTGCCACCGTGCCGCCCACAAAAGCCCTTCATCAGGAATGAGGCCTCTAATTCCTCTAATCTTGACTCAATTACTACGTGTCATTGGTTCAAGGTGAGAGGGGAAATGTTTAAGGGAGATATACGTGGAAAGTTCATTACACAGAGGGTGGATGCCTGGAATGTGTTGCCAGTGGAGGTGGTAGAGGTGGGCACAATAGTGTCATTTAAGATGTAGCTAGACAGATACATGAATGAGTAGGGAGCAGAGGGATACAGATCCTTAGAAAATATGCAACAGGTTTAAAAGAGGATCTGGATCGGCACAGGCTCAGAAGACTGAGGGCCTACCCCTGTGCTGTAATTTTCTTTGTTCTTTGTTTGTAGCTTAAAGTTATAAGGTGAAGCTACTCGTGCAGATGAGGAAGATGCGCTGTCATTTCCTTTGGCAAAAAAAATTGATTGGGGAAGAAGGCTGTACCTTAGATCAAATCTTCAATTTGGACAAGACTGGTTTGTACTGGAAGCGACTGCCATCTAGTACCTATTGTGGAAGGATTCAAAAATGGGGCTAGAATATAAAAGTAGGTCACCTAAGCTATTCGAGAGTGAGGACAGTAAAATGTGGAGCTAAACACATTGACAAGGCAGGGTTCATCAGACCTGGTTCCACTTAAGCAAAGAAGCACAGACGTTAGCTAAGCTAGCTTACCACAAATTGTCCCAGTTCAGCGAAACACAGGAAATTAAACTTGTGTTGGAGAAGTTTGAGGTAAGTTTCTAATGCTAAGTGCCATATACCCAATGCTCAATGTGATAACTCTATCCTGTTACTAATATTTGAAAATCAATATTAAGGGCTCTGGCCCGAAATGCCGATTTTCCTGCTCCTCCAATGCTGCCTGACCTGCTGTGCTTTTCCAATACCACTCTAATCTTGATTCTGATCTCCAGCTTCTGCTGTCCTCACTTTCGCCTCGCTCAATATTTAGTTGGTTAACTGGTATATATTGATGCTGACTTGTGTATAAAAATACAATTGTAAATGCCAAAAGGCAGACTCTCCTGGCAAGTGCGACTGTTGTCCCTTTCAGTTTGAGTTCCTTCTATTGTAATTAATAAAGGAGCTGCGTGTGTGTGTGTAACAAGAATACTATCATCTGCCTGAAAGTCTTCCTGCAATTTTGGAGGTCCCACCGAGATTGCTAATTCTTTGGCTTGAGACACGGGTCTGGGGTGCACACCTCGCCAGTAAATGAACCTGGCCACGCTCTGTAAAAGGTAGGGACTTCTATCATTTTCATTTGGTTATCGTGAGAAATGGAGTTGTCACCTGTGTTCTAGAACTGAGGTAAGCCAATCAGGAGTGACGATAGTACAGATTTGAATGTGTAGCTCTTTGAAAGTTTGAACTCAGTGTCAAGGATCCATAGAGAATTAAAGAAGGGGGCTTTGAGATGGCCGCCGGGAATTAGAAAAAGGTGTTTGAGTTCCCTATATATAATTGGATAACTTGATAAATGTAATACATGAATTAAAGGACATCCAATTTGAATGATTGTGATACGTGTGTGTTTCTTTTTTAGTTATAAAAAGAATGGGGAATGACATCTCTTATGAGACGGGCTTGATTCTGTAAAATCTGTTGACAAGTGGATGAAATGGATGCAAAAAACCGAGATGCCATATCCCCCAAATGGCACACTTAATTGCAATTGCTTAAAACAATTAGCAGATATCCTAGGGAAAAAGGAGAAGGAGGAAAAGAAAGAAATTGGATGGTCTGTATCTCTTTATTGGTTGACTGAATTAAATAAGAGAAAAGAAAAATCTGTACAGAGAAGTAGAGAACTTGAGGAGAGAAGGAAGAAAGTTGTAAAGGATAATAAGGAAGAGACAAAGAAGGATTGTGATAAAATCATGGTCTCTAATAAATCCAAATTTTAACATGATAATCATGAAGAGTGTCTGACCCAAGATTGGGATGAAAGGCACCAATGATATAATTTAAGACAGGCCAAGAGCAAGAACCTTCTGCCCCTCCTTCCCCAGTCTCAACTTCCCGAGTTATTCCTCCTTCACCTCCGAGTGAATCGGTAGCAACTGAAACCAGGAACTATCTGGACAAATTGGAACACAAGCAGAAACTTACCTTCTCCACTCGGTCCTAATCAAACTCCCTCCAGTGAAAAACCACACAGTAAATCACCTTAGACACTGGGTCCTAAGCAGACCGTCTGCAAAAATACACTAAACTGCAACCTACCTGCTCCACAGGGTCTGAGGGAGGATCACTTAACTGCAAGCAGTCAGAGTCCACTCCACAAGACCACTGGAGCATTCAAATGTAAGAAACTTGCGAGGAAGTGGGGCAAGCGTGCCGGCCTACTAGTAAGACTGAGACTATGCAGTTTCAAGATCCCCCTTCGTAGCTTACTCGTAGCAAATGTACAATCTCTGGAGAACAAGATGGATGAACTCAGATCACGGCTCAGCTTCCAGCGTGAACTGCGGGACTGCTGCGCACTCTGCTTCACAGAAACCTGGCTCAACCCATCCGTTCCCGACTGCGCACTTCAGGCTGATGGCTTTCTATCCATCGTCTGGACCGTACAGCATCCTTGGGTAAGAGGGAGGGGTGGAGGGGTTTGCTTTTGAATCAACAACTTGTGGTGCATGGACATTGCAACCCGAGGAAGCCATTGCTCCCCAAACCTTGAATCCTTCACCATCAAATATCGACCCTTCTATCTACCACAGGAATTTACCGCTGCTATACTAACTGCTGTGTGCATACTGCCACAAGCAAAGGTTGAGGAAGCTCTGGTTGTGCTGTATTCAACCACTAACACCCTGGAGATGGAATACCCCGAGGCCCTGTTTATTGTCACTGGTGACTTCAATCAAGCTAATTTAAGGAAGGTGTTGCCCAAGTATCACCAGAACATTACTTGCCCCACCAGGGACCCGAACATTTTAGATCATTGCTACACCACCATGAAAGATGCCTACAATTCCATCCCCTGCCCTCATTTGGGAACTCCGACGACAATGCCATGCTTCTTCTCCTGGCTGACAGGCAAAACCTCAACAGGAGACTCCCTCATGGGTACAGGTCCAGTGCTGGTTGGAGGAGGCAGAGGATCAACTCCGGTGCTGTCTGGAATTGGCTGATTGGGCCATGTTCAAATAGTCCGCAGGTACCTTGGACGAGTATGCCACCACTGTCACAATCTTTGTCAGTAAATGTGTGGAGGACTGCATGCCGAGGAAGTCAATCCGGGTGTTCCCCAACAGGAGACTCTGGATGAATCAGGAAATACAGAAAATGCTTAAAAACAGGCGTGAGGCCTTCAAATAAGGAGACCCAGTCAAATATAAGGAATCCAAGTATGACCTTCACAGATCCATTAAGACAGCCAAGACCAATACCAATCCAAACCAGGATCCTAAACAGACACCCAGCGACTATGGCAAGGACTGAATGACATCACAGGCTCTTTTGACAGTACAAGATAGCAGACGATAACATATCCCTCCCAGATCGTCTCAACGTCTTCTATCCTCGCTTTGAGCAGAAGTTCAGCGACAGGTAACACCTATTCCAACAAGTCCTGACAAACCTATCCCAACAGTCACTGCATCAAGGTCAGATCAGTTTTCCTTCTTGTGAATCCAATGAAAGCGATGCAACCAGAAGGAGTACCAGGACGTACACTCAGAGCATGTGCAGATCAACTGGCAGAGGTCTTCTCGGACATCTTCAACCTCTCTCTGTAGCAGGCCACTGTCCCTGCCTGTTTCAAGAGGGCCAACATCATCCCTGTGCCTAAGAAGGCTCATATCTCATGTCTCAATGACTACCGCCCAGTGGCCCTAACGTCGGTGGTCATGAAGTGCTTTAAAAGGCTGGTCATGGCATTAATCAACTCCAGCCTCCACACGACTCTTGATCCACTCCAATTTGCCTATCGGACCAACAGATCCACGTCAGATGCCATATCACTTGCCCTTCACTCCTCCCTAGAACATCTTGACACCAAGAGCAGCTACGAAAGAATCCTACTCATTGACTACAGTTCAGCCTTCAACACTATTATCCCCTCGAGACTGTCACTAAATTTAGTGATCTCAGACTAAGCCCCACTCTCTGCAACTGGATCCTGAGTTTCCTGACCCACAGGCTACAATCAGTGACGAATGGGGACAATATTTCATCCTCACTAACACTCAACACTGGAGCCTCCCAGGGGTGCATACTCAGCCCCCAAATGTGCTCACTGTATACCCATGACTGCGTCATCAAATACCAGACTAATGCCATTTACATGTTTACTGATGATACGCCATAGTCAGTCGAATCTCAGATGGCAACAAAACAGACAACAGAGGGGAGGTGGAGGACCTGGAAAAATAGTGCACTGAAAACAACCTAGCTCTCAGTGCCAGCAAAACCAAGTAACTCATTACTAACCTCCGGAGGGATGTTACTTATGCCCCCCTACACATTAACAGCACAGAGATGGAACGAGTGGAGAGCGTCAAGCTGCTGGGAATGGTAATCTACAACAAGCTTTCTTGGACTCTACATATGGATACATTGGTTACAAAGACCCAACAATATCTCTTCTTCCTAAGGCAGCTGAGAAAATTTGGCATGATGGCGAATACACTTGTCAACCTTTATAGGTGAGCCATTGAGAGCATTCTGTCTGGATGTATCACTACCTGGTATGGTAACTGTACCATTCAAGATCGGAGACGGTTACAAAGAGTGGTGAACTCGGCCCAGACAATCACAAAGGCCAACCTCCCATCTATAGAATCCATCTACCAGGCCCACTGTCAAGGAAAGACTGCCAGCATTCTCAAAGATCAATCCCACTCTGATAATGCTTTTCTACAGCCTCGACCATCAGGGAGAAGGTACAGAAGCCTGAACATGCACCAGTCAATTTCGAAACAGTTTCTACCCAACTGTTGTTAGCATACTGAATGGACTCACAAACTCTTAACTTTTGCCTGTACTTATGTTTTTGTTTTTGCCGCTGTTTACCTATTATCTACTTATCCATGTTAACTCTGTGATCTGCCTGTTTTGCTCGCAAGAAAAAGCTTTTCACTGTGCCTTGGTACACGTAACAATAAACTCAATTCTCTTCAATTCTTTTCAGGGCCATCAACCGGACTCGACCATCCCGATCGGAGACAAAAGTGCCACTATTCATGTGGACAGTGATTCACTTCATAGTCCTGTTGCATGCTCATTCAGCAGTGCTGTTGCAAAACACACTGACTCCCGACTGGCGAGCAGAAGTGAACACATCTGGCAATACCTGGTCCAGACAGACAAAGCATACAGGTCTACCCACCCTGGACACCTTCTGAGTTAAGAAGAATAGTTGGAAGCATGCCCAACTCAGAAAGAAACATTGAGATTTCCTACAAAAGTTAGAAATCTTGCGTAAATGTCATAATCTGAATTGTGGAGACATTGAATTGATGATGCATGCTTGTTTGGGCTCTAAAAAGTGGAGACAGGTTAAATATAAAGCTAATTGGCCGGGGGGTCCTTGTAATGAGGAGTATTTAACATGATTGTGGGAGGACTTAAAAAAAAGCTTTGAGTGAGATGTTACCACAAAGTATTGACTGGGGAAAGATTCATGGAACTATGTAAAAAACTGATGAAGGTGTTTGATTATATTGAGCATCTGTGTGTGGTTTTCAAGCGATATTCGGGTATCGCGGGCACGCCCACCCTTGTAAATACATTGTAAATGTACTTATGTACTTACATGAGCCCTTTAAGGTTAAAGTTGATCCTGCTAAACCATGGCCTTGGAGGCCCCAGTATCATCTCAGCCGAGAGGCGAAAGAAGGGATTGCTCCCATTATTACTGACCTTCTCCAACAATGTGTTATTGTTCCTACAGTTAATCCATGTAATATATCCATATTGCCTGTGGAGAGACCCAGCAAGGACAGCTAATATTTTGTGAAGGACCTTCAGGCTGTGAATTCCTCTGTCATTCCTCCTTTCCCAGTGGTCCCAAACCCAACCACGATTCTTCAATCCATTCCACCTGATTCAAAAGATTACACAGTTGTGGTCCTGTGTGGGGCTTTTTTTCCTATTCCAATTGATCAGGACTCTCAAAACCTTTTCATCGTCACCTATCAAGGCAAGCAATACACTTGGCCACGACTTCCCAGGGGGATACTTCCCACTTCCCACTTGTCCTGAATGAGGACCTCAGCAATATCTGTTTTACTTGTGGCTCTACCCTTATCCAATATGTAAATGATCTCTTCCTTGCCTCTCCTGACTGCCAGTCTTCAGAAACTGATGGCCTCATATCCCTGATGTTGTTGGCCAACAAGGGTCATAAAGCGTCTAAAGAAAAGCTACAACTAGGGCAGCACAGTGGCACAGTGGTTAGCATTGCTGCCTCACAGTGCCAGGGACCTGGGTTCAAATCCCACCTTGGGCAACTGTCTCCCCCTGTCTGCGTAGGTTTCTTCCGGGTGCTTCGGTTTCCTCCCACAGTCCAAAGATGTGCAGGTTAGGTGAATTGGCCATGCTAAATTGCCCGTAGTGTTAAGTGAAGGGGTAAATGTAGGGTTGCTCTTTGGAGGGTCGGTGTGGACTTGTTGGGCCGAAGGGCCTGTTTCCACACTGTAAGTAATCTAAAACTCTGTCAAACCACTGTTGGCCTCGTAATAGATGGAAACAATCGACTGCTGTCCTGTCAGTGCATCAAAGTCATTCTCAAGATTCCCCAACCTGCCACAAAGAGAGATCTAGTCCGCTTTTTGGGAATGTCAGGTTACTGCCGCCAGTGGATCCCTGGTTATGCTGAGCTTAGCCATCCTCTACATAACTTGTCTGGCCCTTCTGCCGCAGACTGACTAGTATGGACTTTGGCTGCTGAATCAGTATTTGAATGCCTTAAGTTCACACTCGCCAGCACCCCTGCCTTGGGTTTACATGAAGACCTTCCATTTGTTTGCCTCTGAGTCCTGACTCAGTTATATGGCAATAGATAATACCTTGTTGACTATTATAGCACCCAGTTGGATTGAGTCACCAGGGCAGTGGCCACGGTGTATCATGCGGGCAAAGGGGAGATGAATTGTATTGTACAGCAATCCTGGTACTCACCAGGCTTCACAACTATAGCTAAAAGAAAAAGTGCTAGATGTAAAGAATGTCAAACATTTAATGCAGGAAAGACTCCCAGTGTTAAGCCTACTTCGCAGCCCCAACTTTTGTGCATCTGCAAGTGGACTTTATTCAAATGCCGAAATGTATAGGTTTTAATTATATATTAGTTACTTGAGATGTATTGTCCAGATGAGTGGTAGCTGATCCTACTCGAAAGCATGATGCCAAAACAGTAGCCAAACGTTTGCTCCAAGACTTTGCACCCCATTTCGGAATACCAGAACAAATATCAAGTGGCAATGGATCGCATTTTACAGGACAAGTAGTGAAGGAACTAATTAAAGGTCTACAGCATAAACATCATCTGTCATGCCCATATCATCCGCTGTCAACGGAAGTGGTGGAAAGGCACAACTGAATATTAAAGAACAAAATTGCAAAGCTATGTGCTGAAATAAGCCTCAAATAGCCCAAAGTGCTGCCTATTGAGAGCTCATTTAATGAGATCAAGTCCTAACAGAGTAACATGTCTGTCCCCTCATGAAATAGTAAAGGATAGATCAATGAGACTTCCAGTAAATGCTCCCCTTACTACTAGGTAAGTGGACATCCATAGCATGGATGAAATTTGGTTACATTACTGCATAGGGTTAATTAAATCTTTTAAAGTTTTCCACTGACAGGTCATTGAAGCTCAGCAAGAACCCACATATTTGTGAAGTCATTCCGCCGAAAGAGCTATTTGGAGGCTCAGTGGGATGGGCTCTTCCATGTCCTGTTGGTGAAGATAGAAGGAAATCCTGTGTGAATCCGCACAACACATGTTAAACCGACACCGAACCTGATCCCTGAAGACCAGACAGTATGAAGAGTTCATAGGCACTGTCAAACCTTCACTGTATTTTGTGGCCTGAGAATCCGTTATGATGCTGATCTTATTTTGGTGGCTTACAATTATATTAACTCCCCTTGCTGGGGAGTCACTGTACTCGGGGCTTGTTATGAATATTCTTTCATACATGTCATATGTTCATGTAGGATGAGCACATATCTCCTGCTGAGTTTGCTCACACATTCCCATACATTCAAGGAGTGGTCTCTTAGGCCCACTCCTTTCACTGTGTCTGAAGTGGTGGTCTGGGTCACTCGCTAGAATGACACTCTGATGACTGGGATTCGCGTAGTTGCCACATCTTCTGCAAGGAGAGGGTTATAATGGATAGACATTAATGATGCCCGAAATAAGTGGAAATCAGCAAGGTGTAACTTTTCTGCTTTTAAAAGTTGGTATCAACTGCAGTTTGATACCTCCCATACTCCACCATTTGTTATCATCACCTCAAATGTAGCAAAATCAACAGGCCCTATTTGCTTCACTAGATCTGAGCTTCGAGGTTCATTTGCAGGACAGAGCCATTGCAACCAATATTTCAATGTTACATCTGATGCTTGGCCACTACGCAAACTTAATTTCATCAACCTCACATCAGTGGAAATCTTTAACCATGTCTAGTTTCCTGACTATATAACTAGGTTTGTCCCACACAATGGCACATATTTTGTTTGTGGACCCAAAGCATTTGCCTAGTTGCCTCCCACATATACAGGCTCCTCATATTTTGGCTTTGTGGCTCCATTTATGCATCACGTTTATGACCTCTTTGAAGTCCACTCCAAAGTACACTAATGAGCTAATACAGAAAGTGAACAATTCTTTGCTATTTTAGAACTCTGTGGGATGCTGGAGAAGAGATTACTGGGCCTCTTGCTGAGATATTTGTATCATCGATAGTCACAGGTGAGGTGCCGGAAGACTAGAGGTTGGCTAACTTGGTGCCACTGTTTAAGAAGGATGGTAAGGACAAGCCAGGGAACTGTAGACCAGTGAGCCTGACCTCAGTGGTGGGCAAGTTGTTGGAGGGAATCCTGTGACCAGTGGAGAGCCACAAGGATCGATGCAGGGTCCTCTACTTTGTGTTATGTACATAAATGATTTGGATGCGAGCATAAGTACGTTTGCAGAAGACACCAAAATTGGAGGTGTAGTGTCAGCAAAGAGGGTCACCTCAGATTACAACAGGATCTGGACCAGATGGGTCAATGGGCTGAGAAGTGGCAGATGGTGTTTAATTCGGATAAATGTGAGGTGCTGCATTTTGGGAAAGCAAATCTTAGCATGACTTATACTCTTAATGGTAAGGTCCTAGGGAATGTTGCTGAACAAAGAGACCTTGGAGTGCAGGTTCATAGCTCCTTGAAAGTGGAGTTGCAGGTAGAGAGAATAATAAAGAAGGCGTTTGCTATGCTTTCCTTTATTGGTCAGAGTATTGAGTACTGGAGTTGGGAGGTCATGTTGCGGCTTTACGGGACATTGGTTGGGCCACTGTTGAAATATTGCGTGCAATTCTGGTCTCCTTCCTATTGGAAGCATGTTGTGAAACTTGAAAGGGTTCAGAAAAGATTTACAAGGATGTTGCTAGGGTTGGAGGATTTGAGCTATGGGGAGAGGCTGAACAGGCTGGGGCTAATTTCCCTGGAACGTCGGATGCTGAGGGGTGACGTTATAGAGGTTTACAAAATTATGAGGAGCATGTATGGGGTAAATAGATAATATTTTTTCCCTGGGGTCGGTGAATACAGAACTAGAGAAGGGAAAGTTATAAAAGAGAGCTAAGAGGCTACTTTTTCACACACAGGATGGTACATGTATGGAATGAGCTGCCAGAGGAAGTGATGGAGGCCAGTACAATTGCAACATTTAAGAGGCATTTGGATGGGTATATGAATAGGAAGGGTTTGGAGGGATATGGGTCGGGTGCTGGCAGGTGGGACTAGATTGGGTTGGGATATCTGATCGGCATGGACGGGTTGGTCCGAAGGGTCTGTTTCCATTCTGTCCATCTCTACGACTCTATGACTCTATTCCCTTCATACAGTACTGCCAAGCTCGCCAGGGAATCCATTAACATGTCAGTTACCCAAGAACAGATAGCTCATGACGCCTTTCAATCTCTTGATAAGATTATTGCCTTATGGGCCACTTCGATGCAGAATCGCATAGCTCTGGCTGAGAAATCTTGGCTGAGAAATGTGGCACTTGTGCCCTCATAGGTTCAGGAATGTTGCACCTACATCCCTGATAACTCTGAGGAAATCAGTAACTTGACCAACCATATCCGAAAAGAAATGGATAAGTTAAAAAAAAACTGCAATGGCTGGGGACCCTATCGTTGGTGAAGCAGCTGTTTTCGAAATTGGGAAACCTCAATTGCTAAGTGGTGCACCGTTGTGTGGAAGGGACTACATCCAGTGCCATGGTCCAACAGGTGACCATGCCAGAGGATAAGGATGTAAAATTCCAAAGACTGGCTCAGATAGAGTTCTAGGGTTGTCCTTTCAGGATAAAAAGGGAGAAGTGTGGAAGGATTCAAGAACAGGGCTAAACTTTCACCGCCGCTCCCTCACCACCAGACGCCTGGAGGAAGAACGCCTCATCTTCCGCCTCGGAACACTTCAACCCAGGGCATCAATGTGGACTTCAACAGTTTCCTAATTTCCCCTTCCCCCACCTCACCCTAGTTCCAAACGTCCAACTCAGCACTGTCCCCATGACTTGTCCGGACTTGTCCTTTTCCACCTATCCACTCCACCTTCTCCTCCCTAACCTATCACCTTCATCCCCTCCCCCACTCACCTATTGTACTCTATGCTACTTTCTCCCCATCCCCACCCTCCGCTAGCTTTTCTCTCCACGCTTCAGGCTCTCTGCCTTTATTCCTGATGAAGGGCTTTTGCCCGAAACATCAATTTCGCTGCTCCTTGGAAGCTGCCTGAACTGCTGTGCTCTTCCAGCACCACTAATCCAGAATCTGGTTTCCAGCATCTGCAGTCATTATTTTTACCTCTAAAATTTAAAAGTAGGTCACCCAAGGTATTCGAGACTGAGGACAGTAAAATGTGCAGCTAATCACATAACCAAGGTAGGGTTAATCAGACTTGGTTCCACATAAGCAAAGAAATGTGAAGCCAAGCACTTAAGCAAGCTAAGCTAGTTTACCACAATTTGTCCCAATTCAGCGAGACAATAGGACACTAAACCACATTCAACCTGTGCTGCAGAAGTTTGAGGTAAATGATCTAATGTTAAGTGTCACGTATCCAAAGCTCAATGTGATCAGTCTATTATGTTCTCATACCTTGAAAATCAATTTGTAATTAGTCAATAAGAAGAAGCCGATATATGATTGACACTGACTTGTGTATAAAAATGTGATTGCAACTGCTGAAAGGCAGACTCTTCAGGCAAGGGTGACTGTTGTCTCTTTAAGGTTGAGTCTGTTGCATTGGAAATAATAAAGGCGCAATGTAACAAGAATGCTACTGTCTGCCTGAAAGTCTTTCTACACTGCATTTCTAAGAATGAAGCACAAGTTCCAGGTTTTAAGGTTGTATGACTGTGCTGTTGGGTGCCAATGCTAGTGGCAACTTAAAGCATATGCCTGTACTGGTGTACCACTCTGCCAATCTGCAAGCTGTGAAAAATTAACTTCAAGTCCACTCTAGATGTTTACTTCAGGTCAAGCAAATGACGTTGGATAACAGGGCAATGTTTTCTAACCTTATTGATGTTTTTAAAGATGTTTTTACAAATTATTACAGGTGAGAAGTTTTGAATTTCAAGATTCTCCTCATTCTGGACAATGCACTAAGACATTCTCCCACCATTAATGAGCTTTCTGAAGACATCAAAGTGCTATTTCTACCTCCAAACACAACCTCTCTCATTTAACCGATGGCCCAGGGTGAAATAGCAGCATTTAAAGTTTATTATTTAAGACACAAGTTCAAGATGCTGAAAGGGATAATGGGTACAGCGTTCTTCCATTTTGGAAGAAGAATGCTATTGACATCATTGTGGAGGCCTGGGGTGATGGACTGCTTGTATGCAGTTTGGCAGAAGCTTCTCCCAGATTTTCTTCATGATTTTCAAGCTGTTAAACCATCAAAGGAGCTTCCAGCAATGAGACAACATTGTGTTGCTCTTGCATAGCAAATGGGATTTGAAGAAGTGCAGACTGAGGATGTCGGGGAGCTGTTTGAGCCCCATTGTGAAGACCTCTTTACAGCTAAAACAGCTTATTGCTGGGGGGGATGTTGAAGCTGGAGATGAGGACGGTTAAGTCCAGGGTGCAGCGCCACAGGAGTTTTCCACTTCTGTTTTGTCTTCTATCCTGAGGGAAGTTGGAAATAGTTGCAGTTCTTAGAAGACAATGACTACAATGCAGAACGCAGCAGGAGAGCTGTTCATGGCATAAAGTCTCACTTGGCACCCTATGAAAGCTTCTTCACGAAAGGAGAAACATGGCAAAGGAACAAAAAGTAGATTTTTTTTCAGCTAAGCCCAAGAACTACAGCCAACCATACCATGAACGTAATAATGATGACCCTCAGCTCCTGTCTTAATGGAGTACTGTAACTCAGCAAACTCAGAAACCCTTCAAATTACCTTCTAGTTTTTCAGGTAAAGTGTTAAATTCATTTGGTATTACTTCACTAAAATACATGATTTTAATATTTAGTTAGACTGTGCTATCATTTATGTTAGGCTAAGTACCATTTTTCTTTCTATTTTAACCGATATTTTTGTTGACCTATCCCAACCCTAATTTTCTCATAGGGTCCATTACTTCTATTGCCCAATTTTCACAAGAAAACTATTGTGTTATAGAAGAACAGACCATATGAAGACTTGGGACTGATGTTCTATTTTCTTCCTCTGTTCCCTTAGCATGGGCTTGCATCTAAATCTGAGCTGACCTGAATGCTGCTGAAATCAAATTAATTTCTTGCCTGCTAAGTTCAGTGAGTAGCAGGTATGAATGTACTAAAATAAAGGCAAAGTACTGCCAATGCTGTAAACCTAACCTTCAAAGACAATGTGTTGGAGAAACTCACCATGTCTGGTGCTATCTATGGAAAGAGAAGCAGAGTTTCAATTCCAATATGACTCTTCTTCCAAGAGTTTGTTTCTCTCTGCACAGATGCTTCCACACTTGCTGTGTTTCTCCACTTCTTTTCAGTTCTATTTTAGGTATCAATGTATTCTGTGAATAGTGGTCCTTACCCAGATTTAGTACACTGAGTTTCAGAGATAGTGGAGAAGAAGTTAGGCTGCCTGCTTTCTACTGGAAACATTGACTTGTAGCAATCATATAAAGAAGATTTAAATATGCCTGGGTGCTAATATGGCACAATGCCTTTATCATGTCAGGCCCTCCAGTCCTCAGGAGAGCCAGACACTGGCTCCCAAAGTCTGCCCAGATCATAGAGTAGTGAGGCTAACAGTCTGTCACCACTGCAGCGAGTGGTGATAGAGGAGCACAAGGGAAAGCAAATTTCAGAAGATGATTAAACAGTCCACATTGTTAACCACACACATCATTTCAATGGTACAAGCTTCTGCAGCCCTTAACATCATGTATCATGTATAATGGGGAACACAGAAATGGCAGAGTCACTAAATCAATATTTTGCTTCTGTTTTTACTGTGGAGGACACTTGTAGTAACCCAATAAGAGCAGGTCATACAGTGGTTATAGAAAGGGAGGAACTTAGAATAATCTTCGCCATTAGGGAAAATTTACTGAGTAAACTATTGGGATTGAAGACAGACAAGTTCTCAGAGTCTGATGATCTACATCTTAGGGTCTGAAAGGAAGTGGCAGAAGAGATGTTGAGTCCAATGTTTATAATATAGCAAACTTTGTTTTAAACCGGCGTAACTTTGTTATGAACCGGCAGTCTTGATAAACTGGCAAAAAAAAGATATACCTCAAATATCATGAAGCTTACTGTATTATTCTGTCCAATTATTATAGTTTGTTTTAATTTATTTACCTCAGTCTATTTACCTTTTTCCACGTATGGAGTCAGCTATTACGAGGGGACATAGCTTTAAATTAAAGGGTGGTAGGTATAGGACAGATGTTAGGGGTAGATTCTTTATTCAGCGAGTCGTGAGTTCATGGAATGCCCTGCCAGTAGCAGTGGTGGACTCTCCCTCTTTATGGGCATTTAAACGGGCATTGGATAGGCATATGGAGGATAGTGGGTTAGTGTAGGTTAGGTGGGCTTGGATCGGCGCAACATCGAGGGCCAAAGGGCCTGTACTGCGCTGTATTTTTCTATGTTCTATGTTCTAACTTTACTTGCTCAATTGAATGGTTACATGAAATATTAATAGTTGATTCAATTTCAAGTTAATTTCTCCTCAAATACTACAATCTACTGCGATGTCCAAGTAGTCAATTGAGTGTGAGTGAGGAGGCTCCCTGCTTCATTTAAGCAAATTGTCAGTATTATTTTAGTGAATTATGCTGTAAATAAAGTGTAGCAGTGAAGTATATACCCATGCATTACATGTCTATTACTTAGTGTGTGTTTTTATATTGGTTATGTGGACCATTTGATTAGATTAGATTTCCTATAATATTGAAAAAGGTCCTTCGGCCCAACAAGTCCACACCAACCCTCCTAGACCCAATTCCCCCCAGACTAATGCACCTAACACTATGGGCAATTTAACATGGTCAATTCACCTCACCTGCATGTCTGTGGATTGTGGGAGGAAACTGAAGCACCCAGAGGAAACACACAGATAGTCGCCAGACAGACACAAGGTGGGAATTGAACCCGGGTCCCTAGCACTGTGAGGTAGCAGTGCTAACCACTGACCCACCGTGGTTTATAAAAATTCCCTAGATGTATGAAAGGTTCCAGTCGATTGCAAAAATGATGACATAACATCCTTAATAGAATAGGGAAAGAAGCAGAACATAGGAAACTACAGACCAGTTAGTTTAACTGCTATCATTGGGAAATTGTTAGAATCATAATAACAGGACATTTGGAAAGTCAAAATGCAATTCATCAGACAAATCATGATTTTGTGAAGTGTAAATCATGTTTGACTAAATTGCCAGAGTTCATTGAAGATATAACAAAGAATTTGGGCAATGGGAATCCTGTAAATGTGGTATATCTGGACTTCCAGAAGGCATTTAAAAATGGTGCTATGGTTAGTCATTGATCCTAGCTATTTACAATCTATATTAATGACTTTCATGCAAGGATAGAAAATACTGCACCCAAATTTGCAGATGACTCTAAAATAGGTGGGAAAGTAAGTTGCAATGAAGAGATAAAAAGTTTACAAATGGATATGGATACATTAGATAAATGGGGCTAAATTTGGTGCATAAAATTTAACATGGATAAATGTGAGGTTATCCATTTTAGTTGGAAGAATAGAATTATTCACTTATTATCTAAATGAAGAGAAACTTCACAGTGCTTCAATGTGGAGGGATCTGGGTATCCTTGTGCAGAATAACAGAAAGCTGGTATGCAGACACAACAGGTAATAAGGGAAGCAAATGGAATTTTGGCATTTATTGCTAAAGGAATAGAGTACTAAAGCAGGGAAATATTGCTGCAACTGTACAAAGCATGAGCAAGTCAACACATGTTTGATTCCCTTACTTGATTGGCTGCATTGGAGACAGTTCGGAGGAGGTTAATTCTCAAGATGAGGGGTTTGTCTTATGAAGAAAGATTAAGCTGTTTAGGCCTATACTCTCTGGAATTAAAAAGAATGAGAGAAGATCTAATTGAGGTAAATAAGGTAAATCTAGATTGAGGGGTCATAGTTTAGGATAAGGCAAAGCAGATTTAAAACAGAGATGAGGAGAAATTGCATCTCGCAAAGGTTCATGAAACTATGGAATTCACTATCCAAAAGTGCAGTGAATACCAGGACATTCAGTGAATATAAGGAGAAGATAAATCGATTTTTAAATTGTAATGGGTGTGGATAGGAAAGTGGATTGAAGGTCAAAATGAGATCAGCCATTACTGTACTGAGTAGTGAAGCAGGCTCAATGGATTGAACTGCATACTGCTGCTTCTAGTTCTTATTTTCTTGTGTCTTGGAAAGAAAGATCAATACACGTTAAAATCTAACATCAACACAGTGGCTAGCGTCAATATATAATTACTACATGTACTGAAAGATACTAACATCAACAAAAAGCACTCCATGTCCGAACACTTACTTCTACTCCTACATCTTAAAATAGATGTGTTGCAGAATTTTAAATGAAAGCTTTAATAAAATGGATTCACTGCATAAATTCTCTCAACACGAAACCTGAATCATCAGTTTGCAGTTCTCTAAAAGCACATTTGGACTGTCTGACTATTATTTCTTGAATTATCTATAAGGTTGTATTCCTTAACCTTGGTGGCACCCTGCAGAATGCATATCTTGATTCAAACCTTTTGGTTGTACAGAGAGAGCAGCTTAGATCAGAGCTTCATTACTTTGGGATTTGATATGGAACAAAAATGAAAGAGAAATTGGAAAATAAGAAAAGATTTCATGCTTTTTTCCCACACGTAAGACGTTAAAAATAACTTTAATCTTAAGCCTCCTTCTGAAATAGGTTAGAATGAAGTGCTATAGTAATGCTGGGGGAGGGAGACAGCTGTCTCTCTAACCTGTAACTAGTTTTGACTCTCGCCGACTCAAAGTAAGAATATCGCTCATTCTACCATCCATCAGGTTGTTGATTCCTTTCTCTTTCGACTTCAATGGCCTATTCAAAGTAATATTTTTGAAACAATTGTTTATTATTCTCATTAACATTTCTCACAAAATGTTTCATTAATCAAGAGTAGCAAAATGAAATCCAGGCCGTTTACATGTTCTAGATCAGGGCAGCACGGTGGCTCAGTGGTTAGCACTGCTGCCTCACAGCACCATGGTCCCAGATTTGATTCCAGCTTTGGGCGACTGCCTGTGTGGAGTTTGCACATTCTCCCTGTGTCTGTGTGAGTTTCATCCAGGTGCTCCGGTTTCCTCCCATAGTCCAAAGATGTGCAGGCCAAGTGAATTGGCCATGGAAAATTGCCCATAGTGTTAGGTGGATCGGTGTGGACTGGTTGGGCTGAAGGGCCTATTTCCACACTGTAGGGAATCTAATCTAGTCTAATCATTCTAGTTTCTAACAGTTGCTATTACAAGCAGTGTGGGATAGTGGTAAAGTTGAAAGCTGTGTTAGTAAATTAAACCAATGTTTATATGATTGTTAATTACCCCACCTTATTTAGAATTAGTTATTCACATTTTCATTTTAGACTTTATTTATTACTGGGAATGAAGTTTTGTAGCATCGTGTTTTAATAACAATGCTCATCAATGATGCCGCCGATAGCCATTTGATGAATATAAATGTTTTGCAATGCAATATGGAGGTAGAATGTGAGCAGAGAGGGACCTTTCAGAAGCTTGACCAATTGTATTATTAAATAACAAAACCCTGTAACTATGTTGTGGTTCTGTTCGCCGAGCTGGGAATTTGTGTTGCAGACATTTCGTCCCCTGTCTAGGTGACATCCTTAGTGCTTGGGAGCCTCCTGTGAAGCGCTTCTGTGATCTTTCCTCCGGCATTTGTAGTGGTTTGAATCTGCCGCTTCCGGTTGTCAGTTCCAGCTGTCCGTTGCAGTGGTCGGTATATTGGGTCCAGGTCGATGTGCTTATTGATTGAATCTGTGGATGAGTGCCATGCCTCTAGGAATTCCCTGGCTGTTCTCTGTTTGGCTTGTCCTATAATAGTAATGTTGTCCCAGTCGAA
>NC_057723.1:62276353-62312714 GCF_004010195.1 Chiloscyllium plagiosum | reverse complement strand
CTGGAACTGACAACCGGAAGCAGCAGATTCAAACCACTACAAATGCCGGAGGAAAGATCACAGAAGCGTTTCACAGGAGGCTTCCAAGCACTGAGGATGTCACCTAGACAGGGGACGAAACGTCTGCAACACAAATTCCCAGCTCGGCGAACAGAACCACAACAACGAGCACCCGAGCTACAAATCTTCTCACAAACTTTGAACGCCTGTAACTATAACCTATAATTTAATAGTTGATATAATAAAATTAGATCTAATCAATCAAATCCTGTCATTTATTACAACCACACTGTCCAGATAGTCCAGAAAGAACAGGCAAGTAGCAAAGGAGTCCTTTGGGGTCCCAATCACTATCCAGTATTCCATTTTGGAACCTGATGATCGTGCTGTAACTCAGAAGAATAGAGTCAAGGCCAAGCTTCTTGTACCTCACAATCAGCTTAACTGTACAGAAGAGGAGGAAGAAGGAAGGAAGAACAATAGTGATAGGGATGTTTTAGTAAGGGGAGCAGACAGTCATCTCTGCAGCTGAAGATGTAACTTCAGGACAATGTGTTGTATCTTCTGTGATTCAAGTCATGGATGTCACTGAACAGCTCCAGGGCATCCTGAAAGGCGAGAGTGAAAGTTAGATGTAATGGTACATGTTAGTCCAAATAATATGGGCAACGTGAGGAATGAGATCTTGCATCGAGAATTCAGAGAGTTAGGCAGTAGATTAAAAAGCTAGGCCTCAATGGTTGTAACCTCTGGATTATGACCAGTACCATGTGCTCACAAATTTAGAAACAGCAAAATAAGATAGATGAATGCATGACTCAAGAGTTAGTGCAAGAGAGAGGGTTTTAGATTTCTGGATCACTGAGACCATTTTTAGGGCAAGTTGGAACATAAACAGATGGGACTGTCTGCATCTGAATCACCTTAGAACCAACATCCTTGCAAGTAGGTTTTCTAATGCTGATCAGAGGAGTTTAAACTAGGCTGGTAGTGGGAGGGGACAGAGAATATTAATGAAACATGAATGCATCATGCCACAGAAAAGGAAACAAATAATTTTGATTTCAGCTGTATTGAATGCCAAAGTGAGTAAGGCATGGCTAGTGGCCTTTACTTCAATGCTACGAGTGTAATAGATAATGGTGTGAATGGATAAATGGAAATATGATATTGTTGTCATCACAGAAACATGGTTTAGAGAAGGGCTAGACTGGACAACTCAACATTCTGGGTCATAAGATCTTTAAGCATGACAGAGGAAAGTGTAATAAAGATGGGTTGTGAAGCACGATTAAATAAGGATTACTGCAATAAGGAGAGATGATATCTTGAAAGGGTTCTCAAACAAAGCTTTATGAGTATACCTTATGAATGTTAAGGGGACAGATACTTTGTTAAGGCATATTGTAGGCCCCCAAAGAGTCTGCAGGGTGCAGACTTCTTCAAATTTATCTAGGTGATGTTTTACATTAACACATAGAAGGCCCAACAATGGATGAAGCAGTGCTGGATCTGATTCTGGGGAAAGACATCGGACATTGACATGGCAGTGGCAGTGGGAGCGTTTAGGCTATAGCGACCACAGCATGGTATGGTTCAAATTTGCTCTGGACAAGGAAAGGATGGCCTGGAAAAGATGGCTCTGGATTGAGAGAAGGCAGATTTAATTAAAGTAAAGCAGGGTCTGGCCATAGTTGACTGGGAGCAGGTCCTTCCAAGTAAGTCTACAGCGGAGCAATGGGGGATATTCAAAAGGAGCTGGGGAATATACAAGTCTAATACGTATCCTTTCAGGTGAAATACAAGAGCAATAAGTTCAGAGAATCCAGGCTGTCCAGGACAATTCAGGACTGGGTGAGGAAGACAAGAAGGAATTTTAGCAAGTCCAATAGGAGTTATTTAACCATAGTCCTAGAGGAATGCATGAAGTGCAAGAGGGTATTTAAGCAAGAAATTAGAACAGCAAAAATTAGAAGGGCATGAGAAAGGACTTATGAAAAGGATTAAGGAGGATCCTACGATGGTTCATAAATACATTAAAGGAAAGGGGTAAACCAGAGAAATAGTAAAGTCCATTAGGGACCAAGCGGGGGAACCTGTGTGTGAAGCTATAGGATGTTGGAAGGGTGTCCAATGAATAATAACTCTCTGGTCTTCTCTCTGGAAGATGAATGTGTAAGCATAGAATTCAGGAAAAGGGATTGTGAGAAACTTGCACAGCTTGACATAGGAAATGGGGAGGTATTCGAGGCTTGTTCAGAGTGAAAAACAGACAAATCCCCCAGTCCAGATTAATTGCATCTCAGGCTGCTGAGGGAGATAAGGCAGGAAATTACAAGGGCCCTGGCATAAAATTTTATTCCTTTTTGCTTAAGGTTGAAGTATGCAAGTTAGCTGCTGAGCTGGAAGATTTGTTTTCAGATGTTTCAGCACCATACTAGGTAACATCATCAGTGAGAATCTCTGGTGAAGTGCTGGTGGTATGTCCCGCCTCTCTATTGGTCTTGGTTTCTCAAGGTGGGTGATGTCATTTCTGGTTCTTTTTTTCAAGGATACTTTTAAAAGAGTAGAGATGAACCAGGAAATTACAGACTGGTGAGTCACATGTCAGTGATAGCGAAAATTGGAGAAAATTCTGAAAGAGCAAATTATATCCATCTGGAAATGCATGGACTAATTAGGATTAGTCAGCATGGCTTTGTCAGAGGGAAGTCATGCCCAACAAATTTGCTGGAATTTTTTTGAAATTGTGATCAAGTGTGTGGATGAAGGAAGTTCAGTTAATGTAGTTTATATGAACTTTAGCAAAGCTTTTGGTAAGGTTCCATATGGGAGATTGCTTGAGAACATTAAAACGCATGGAATCAAGGGCAACTTAGCAAGATGGATCAGAAACTGGCTTAGTAACAGGACATAAAAGGTAGTGGTAGAAGTCTATTTGAGTGACTGGAAGCCAGTGTGCATCCAAGGAGCAGGAGAATCGACGTTTTGGGCATGAGCCCTTCTTCAGGAACATTCCTGAAGAAAAGCTAATTCCCGAAACGTCGATTCTTCTGCTCCTTGGATGCTGCCTGATCTGCTGCGCTCTTCCAGCAACACATTTTCAGTTCTAGCAGTGTGCCACAAGGATCAATAGTGGGACCCTTATTCTTTGTTGAATACATAAATGATATAGATGAAAGTATAGGGGGAATGTTCAGCAAATTTGCAGATGACACCAAGATTGATAGAGTGGTTAAGAGTGAGAAAGATTGCTGTAGGTTATGGGAAGACATAGATAGGTCGATCAGATGGGTAGATTAGTGACAGATGGTATTTAACCCTGATAAGTAAGAGGTGATACACTTTGTAAGAAGAAACAAGAAAAGGGAATATTTAATGAATGGCATGACACTGGGAGCTAAGAGAATCAGAGGGATCTTGGGGTAATTATTCACAGATCCCTCATGTCAGCAGGGCACATGAATAGGATAGTTGAGAAGGCACGTATGGGACACCTGCCTTGAGCAGTCATAGCATAGACTGTAAGAGCAAGGAGGTAATGTTGGCATTGTATGGACCATTGGTTAAGCCACAGCTGGAGTACTGTATGCAGTTCTGATCACCTCACTACAGGAAGGATGTGCAAGCACGAGTGGGGCTTGAGAGAAGGTTCACCAGGATGTTGCCTGCGATGGAGAAATTGAGCTTTAAGGATAGTCTTTGATTGTTTTCTTTCGGGGAGAGAAGAATAAAGGGGAGCTGATTGAGATGTATAAGATTATGAGGGGTATGGGCAGGGTGAAGAGAGCAGCTGTTTCCCTTGATTGAGGGGTTAATCACAAATGGGCATATTTTAGGATAAGGGGCAGGAGATTCAGAGGTGATCTGAGAAAAAAGCTTTTTCACTCTGGAATGCACTACCTGGGAAAGTAGTGGTGGCTGGAAATGTTAAACCTTTAAGAAAATTTGGATAAGTACTTCAAATATCATAGCATTCAAGAATGTGTGACAAGTGCACAAAATTGAGATTAGCTTTTAGTGGTAGCTATGTAGGTACAGGCTCGATTGGCTGAAAAGCCTTTTCTGAGCTGTCTGAATTGATGATTCTATTTTTAAAGCTCAGATTAGATCCATTCAGTCTCAAAGTTAAAGGGAATACAAATTGGGTCTGAATGACATGTAAGTAATGGTTAAATTCTAATGCATCTCCAAAACCTTTCCCAGCTGCTATACCCAAAATAAATACTGTACTTCACGTGTGAACTGACCAAAGTACTTGTTAAAGCACAAAGTTTTCCCATTTATATGCTGGTTCTTATCACTACGGCTAATATTCCATTAGCTATTTTTTCCTGAAAATTCCATTTTATAGAATCAATGTTAGCAGCTTGGTGCAATTCACTTTATACTGTGGTCACTTATATCTTCCAGAGTGTCCATGCTGAAGACATTGTAAAAGAAGAAAGACCTGCAGTTATATTTCCAATGTAGTATAAAAATAGGCTCGATGGTGATTGTGACTGGGTGATAGGGATGCAATGTGCTGCATTTTCATCTTCAAGATGTGAAATGGGAGTTAAGAAATTTCCTGACATGGCTGCTAACCTTGGGAGAAATGGTTGCAAGAATGTAATCTTCATTGCTGGTACTTGGGTGCCAGCTGCAATTGAGCTGGCCAACTCTAAAAACAGTTTGGAGGCATAGTAAGAGCTGCAAGGTGCAGATACAGGTTGTTGAAAAGGTCTGCCTTGTTGCTGTAGGATGTTGCCCTGGCAACAATTAAAACAAGTCCTTCAATCCTCATTTCTTGCACTCACTCAACTCAGTGTACTCCCTAAACCCCATCCATACCATCTTATTCCTCCCCAAACTGCTATGACCACTCATGCCTTCTCAACAAGTTATGTCCCCTCAAATAACTCCATGGTCCCTCATTACTCCCACATCAAATATCTCCCATTCACCCACACAGAGCTCCTCATGTTCCGATGTCAGGGTATGGCACTTCTATGTCTATTCACCCATAATACTCTCTATAAGAGCAATTAATTCTTTGATTCCAGTTGAACATGTGAGGAAAAGCTTGAAAAAAGCAAACAATACTTCATTGGTAATTTTTCACAATGTTAAAAAATTCCACTTATTACGCACCAATAAAAGTGCCAGTCATCCAGATCCTTTAAAGTTTCATTACATATGAAGTCTAGACTGATAGCCCAATGCCAAGTGCTTTGCGGTTTTGGCTATTGAAACTTCCACTACTCAGTTCATTGTTTCCATTCGGTGTTTAGTAGGTGAATTGGTATGAAAATCCCATATCTTGGCATGAAGTCCATTCTTTTTGGACTGTGATTCACGGTTTACCTCTGCATGGGGTTGCTTGGAGAGCATTCCTTGTCATGAATAATGTGAGATGGTCCTTTTGAACAAACTGTTACCTTATGCAGACTATGGTTCATGATACCTTTGAGTGACTGTCAGCCAACACTCTTTAAAATGCTGGCCCAATTCTGTGAAAAATTAGTAAGAGTGGCAATGCTTATCTTGGAGCAAGCAAGATTGGGAGTGCTGGATATGAACTTGTGAGCCCCTAGCAGCCTGCAGTCTTGTAATCCAGAAAATTGGAATGAGATCATGAATCTTGAATTAAGAGTGTTGTGGAAAGTTTGTACATGATGCTCTGTGATAATCACCAGGAGACGCAGAGAATTCCTCAAGAAGTTAAACTTTTATTTACAAATGAAAGCTGTGACCAACAGAGAAGTAATTCCTGATTGCCCCTGAGGGGTGAGAGTACCCTTGTTTATGTTTTTCTAAAAGCTATGCCCTATTCCCATTACAATAGCATAACCAATTGCACTAAGTCTACATTATATCCCTTTAATCAATCCGACTCTGCTACAATTGTCTTCTGGATTGCTGCAGGTCATCACGTTGTGTCACGGTCATCTTTCTTAATCTTTTATCACCTGATGAGCCGTAGTTACGCAAGGTTGGCTCAAGCATGCAAACCAGACCTTACACTTACACAACATCCCACCACATAGGGGAGATTTCATGTAATGTACTCACTCTTACGTTGTAGTTATATAC
Source organism: Chiloscyllium plagiosum (assembly GCF_004010195.1). NCBI lineage: Eukaryota > Metazoa > Chordata > Chondrichthyes > Orectolobiformes > Hemiscylliidae > Chiloscyllium > Chiloscyllium plagiosum. The sequence goes on along the minus strand of NC_057723.1, from coordinate 62,306,639 downwards.
TCATATTTACCATAAGAGCTACCCATCATTTTAAGGGATTCCTAATTTGGTGAGTATCTACACCAAAGTAAGTGAATACATGCTATAAAAGAGACTGGTCTAGTCAGATCAATGTGGTTAACATGATTTATCTGGTAGAAGCAAATAAGATTAATGGAAATAAAAGCAAGATGCTGCAGTTGCTGGAAATGTGAAATAAAACAGAAAACAGAAAAATCCAGTAGGTCTGGCAGCACCTGTGGAAAAACAGAGTTAAATTTGATATGACTCTTAAGAAGAAAATTTGAAGAAGTCATTTTGGACTCAAAACATTAACCTTGGAGAGAGAACCACAGTTAATGGGGAAGTTGTTCAATTGGAAATAAAATAGAAGGAAGAAGTCTATATGTATATAAAGAAAAGATGTTGTTGACCAGGAATCTGACATCAAAGTAACAGACAGCTCAGGAAAGTTAACAGATGTTGGTGCAATTAGACAAAAAATACAGAAGAAGTACACCAAGATAAACATAAATTAGTTCTTGGATCAGGTACATTTTTGAGATTTCAGACCTCATTATTATTAGTCCTGGTTTGTCCTTCTGCAAATGTATCTGCACATTTATTTATTACTATGATTGTTGTTTTACCTGCTTTTGCATTTCATTCCCTTGTAAAGAATTAGTCATTTCCTGTGTTGATGTTACACGTAGCTGCGCTGTCTATGTAAATTACAAAAGTTTTAATATATCATATCGTGTCAGAACTTGAATCATAGTCACTGAACATGAAAACATGTCTAGATTAGATTACTTACAGTGTGGAAACAGGCCCTTCGGCCCAACAAGTCCATACTGAACCACCAAAGCACAACCCACCCAGACCCATTCCCCTACAACTTACACTACGGGCAATTTAGCATGGCCAATTCACCTAACCTGCACATTTTTTTTGGACTATGGGAGGAAACCCACACAGACACGGGGAGAATGTGCAAAATCCACACAGTCAGTTACCTGAGGTGGGAATTGAACCTGGGCCTCTGGCGCTGTGAGGCAGCAGTGCTAACCACTCTGCCACCGTGCCGCCCTTAAAGTTGTTAATCTACATTGTTGAAGTATTCCTAGAAAACAACAATTTTTGAGGAGGGCCATCATTGCTAAGTGAGTTACAACTGGAACACTAAGATCATGTCCCAAAATGTGACTCGTGTCAACTATGCAGCAACTAAATATTACAGAAAACCTAAATGTTCTACCAGCAGAATTGTATGCTCCCCTTCCTAACTAAAGGGATAAGCTGGTTATAAAGCTCCATTGAACAATTACATACAAAAATTAGGCTAGTGAACACACTGACTTACAGCATGAGGGGGAAAAGCAAAGGCATTCTTGGTTGGGTGTAAGTAAAAGTAATGACATAGCGATGGAAAGGTTCAAAGGACATTTCAGAATCAAGAAAAATGTGATTCAACAAAGGGATTGGCTTCATGAAGGAAGGAAAATATCAAATAATCTGCAGAGACACTTTCAGAACTGAGTACGCAAGATAAGCAAAATGTACAGAGAAGAAAAGATCAGGGACAAACTAATTGTTGAAATACAAAATGTGAGTGAATAAATTTGACAAGGTAATTGTTTAGTATTAGAGATGATCACGATGAGAAGATGAAAAGGAAAGAGTAAAACAGCTAATGTCAGTGCTCAGAGACAGAAGCCACCATGTACACCACAAGCCACAGCAGCCAGAGATGCAATCAAGCATACTGACAACAAGGATCACAATTGCAAGTGGAAAAAAATTTAATAGCTCATACATGAATAATAGGTGCAGACGACTGCCACATAGCAGGCAAGAACTGACCAACCATAAATGCCAAATGCCAGAAGAGTGGGATATCTGGACATTTTGTAGTTGTATTCCATTCAAGCAAAACAAAACAGCAAAAGAGAATGACACATGGTCTATAAAATTATTAAGATCACAGAGTGATTTGGCACAACAATTTCGATGTTTGATCTCTGCAGGAAAAAGGAGCAGAGGAAGACACTGGATTAAAGATACCTTTACTAGGAACATTACAATCAAATCCAACAAGCCAGAAACTGTCTGATATCCAATCTGGTAAAATATGTTAAAAATTTTAATTTATCATTAAAGGGATATTTTACACTAGCAACACTAGCTGTTTGACCAACTATTACATTGCTCCTTATTCAGAACACTTGGTGCTCTCAGGTAGTTGTACTAGCTTTTAACTCTTTTAATGGTACAGTACCGCTTACACATCCATAACATACCACCACAACAGACTCCATAAATACAACCTGGAAATTTCACACTAAAAATCTTTACTCACTAATGCAACAGACCATGAAAGGACCAACACAGTACAACAAGTCATAGATATTAGACAGCAACAAACACAGAAAATGAGAAAAACTAGACCTGCACAAAAAAGTAGACAAACTTACACAAAATAACAACACAGACAACACAGTAGCATGAATAAAAGCCCTTAACAGACACTGAAAATGCTGTCTTAAGTAGAGGTAAGACAACCAAGTCACAGAAGAAACCCAGCAAACCATCAGTCAGACAGTGCATTAACATTAAGCAGGAAAAAGAAAGGAAACATATTCAATACACAAGAAAGGAAAGCACTAGAAAGACTAAAAAAAACGATAAAAGCATTGTTATCCTACCTGCAGACAAAGGACACTTGACAGGCATTTTAAATCAAAGAGACCACATTGAGAAAGTGAATGCATTAACTTCAGATACCAACACTTGCTGAACTGAATCACAGCCCTACTGAAAAAAACTTCAGAAATGTGGAGAAGTAAATAAGACCAACTTCCAAAAAAATGGAACCAGATGGATCCGACACACCACGCTTTTACAGATTACCTAAAATTCACAAACCAGCCGGCCCCCGCAGACTATAGTCTTGCTACCTGGAACACCAACTTACAGATTGGCCAAGGAGCTACACCAAAGACTAAAACACTTAGTAGAAGGCTCACGTCACTCCATCCACTCCACCCAAGAATTCCTGAAGACCATCAAAGACACCAAGATAGAAGAGTATGAAATAATGCCCTCCTTTGATGTAACAGCCCTGTTCACATCCATCAATACTGACCTGGCCAAGGAAACACTGACGACACTATTAGAAGAACCAAGGATTGATATACCAAACACCACCAACTTCATCAACAAGGACAGTATCATCAAGCTACTGGATCTATGCCTTACCACACATCACCTTCAACAACAAAACCTATAAACAAACCAATGGAACACCCATGGGTTCTTAGCAGAGGCAGCAATGCAGAGACTCGAATAATCAACTCTGCCAACCATCCAACCCAAACTTTGGGTCTGTTGCATGGATGACACCTTTCTCATCACTAAATGAAACAAATTAGAGGAAACTTTCAAGATCATCAATAATACCATAACTGGTATAAAATTCACTAAAGAGGAGGAAAACAACAGCAAACTACCATTCCTAGATGTTGCAGTAGAGCAAACAGCCAATGGGGAACTTCAAACCAGGGTCGACAGGAAAGTAACACATACTGACCAAATACTGAACTACAGAAGCAATCATCCCAACATCCACAAATGAACCTTCATTAGAACATTAATTCAATGAGCCACCACAAACTGTAGCACAGAGGAACTATGAAGAGCAAAGGAAAATCACCTAGACAGTGTATTCAAAATGAAAAGATACCCAATGAACACTGTCCATCGCTTTCTCAGCAACAAACCCAAACAAGCAGACAAAACATGTCCAGAAAACCTAGCTACTCTCCCCTATATCAAAGACATCTCGGAAACGACTTCAAGACTACTCAGACCTCTCGGCATCATGGTAGCCCACAAACCCACCAATACACTAAAAAGCAGATAATGAATTTGAAAGACCCTATACAGACAACAAGCAAAACTTGGGCCAGTGACGTAATGGATAGCGCATTTGATTTCGGACCAGAAAATTGTAGGTTCGAGTCCTACTTGGTTCGAGAGTAATGCCCTTCTTTAATGGGTGGTTAGCACTGCTGCCTCACAGCGCCAGAGACCCGGGTTCAATTCCCGCCTCAGGCGACTGACTGTGTGGAGTTTGCACATTCTCCCCGTGTCTGTGTGGGTTTCCTCCGGGTGCTCTGGTTTCCTCCCACAGTCCAAAGATGTGCAGGTCAGGTGAATTGGCCATGCTAAATTGCCTGTAGTGTTAGGTGAAGGGGTAAATGTAAATGTAGAGGTATGGGTGGGTTGTGCTTCGGTGGGTCGGTGTGGACTTGTTGGGCCAAAGGGCCTGTTTCCACACTGTAAGTAATCTAATCTAAAGTCATTTACAAAATACCTTGTAGAACTTAACAACACACAGAAAACTAGCCATCAAGATACATGAACATCAACTAGCCACAAAAAGACATGACCTACTCTCACTAGTATCCGTACATACAGATGAGGAAGGAGACCACTTCGAGTGGAACAATACATCCATCCTAGAACAAGCCAAACAGAGACACACATGAGAATTCCGAGAAGCATGGCATTCCAACCGGAACTCTATCAACAAACACATTGACTTGGATCTCATCTACCACCCCATGAGAAAAAGAACAGGAAATGACATCAACACAGGAAATGACATAACCAACCCACGAAACCTTAAAACACCTAAATAGAAAGCAGCCTATTACCAGTACTTCCTCTGGAGCTCACTGATGATGTTACCTAGTTTGGTGACAAAACATCTGAAAAACACACCTTCCAGTTCAGTGAGCAAACATATGTCCAGAACATTCATAACAATAATATATGAATATTTTTGGCACTTGAATTGTTTTAAAATAGAAGCACATGGATTTTGCTTAGTCATAGAATCATAGAGATGTACAGCATGGAAACAGACACTTCGGTCCAACCCGTCCATGCCGACCCAATCTAGTCCCACCTGCCAGCACCCAGCCCATATCCCTCCAAACCCTTCCTATTCATATACCCATCTAAATGCCTTTTAAATGTTGCAATTGTACCAACCTTCACCACTTCCTCTGGCAGATCATTCCATACATGTACCACCCTCTGTGTGAAAAAGTTGTTCCTTAGGTCTCTTTTATATCTTCTCCCTCTTACCCTAAACCTATGCCCTCTAATTCTGGACTTCCCCACCCCAGGGAAAAGACTTTGTCTATTTATCCTATCCATGCCCCTCATGATTTTGTAAACCTCTATAAGGTCTCCCCTCAACCTCCGGTGCTCCAGGGAAGACAGCCCCAGCCTATTCAACCTCTCCCTATAGCTCAAATTCTCCAACTCTGGCAACATCCCTGTAAATCTTTTCTGAACCCTTTCAAGTTTCATAACATCTTTCTGATAGGAAGGAGACCAGAACTGCATGCAATTTTCCAACAATGGTCTAGCCAATGTTCTGTACAGCCACAACATGACCTTCCAACTCCTTACTCAATACTCTAACCAATAAAGGAAAGCATACCAAATGCCTTCTTCACTATCATATCTATCTGAGACTCCACTTTCAAGGAGCTATGAACCTGTACTCCAAGGTCTCTTGGTTCAGCCACACTCCCTAGGACTCCCATTAAGTGTATAAGTCCTGCTAAGATTTGCTTTCCCAAAATGCAGCACCTCACATTTATCTGAATTATACTCCATCTGCCACTTCTCAGCCCATTGGCCCATCTGGTCAAGATCCTGTTGTAACCTGAGGTAACTCACTTTGCTGTCCACTACACCTCCAATTTTGGCGTCATCTGCAAACTTACTAACTGTACCTCTTATGCTCGCATCCAAATCATTTATGTAAATGACAAAAAGTAAAGGATCCAGCACACCGATCCTTGTGGCACTCCACTGGTCACAGGCCTCCAGTCTGAAAAACAACCCTCCACCACCACCCTCTGTCTTCTACCTTTGAGCCAGTTCTGTATCCAAATGACTAGATCTCCCTATATTCCGTGAGATCTAACCTTGCTAACCAGTCTCCCATGGGGAACCTTGTCACCATTGAGAGTCTTATTTTTAAAAGAGTTAGAAACTTATTTTATGACCTGAATGCCTCATTTGTAAGTAGGCATGTGACTTCAGTCAAGTGCCTGGTGGACCTTTGAGTGACTGGATGAAAAGTTTATGCTGTGTAGTTAATGACAGACAGGGTAATTAAATAAACTATCTGTTCTGTTTTCTGTTTTAGAACAGAATAATCAAATTAGAATAGAATTAATCCTTTGCAGGATTCCCTCAATAGCTAGAATGTCCTTCCTCAGACTAAGAAACAAAAACTGCGCACAATGCGCAAGATGTGGCCTCACCAAGACCCTGGAAAACTGCAACAAGACATTCTTGCTCTGAGATTTAAATTCCCTTGTTATGAACGACAGCATGCCATTAGCTTTCCTCACTGACTGCTGCATCTGCGTACCAACCTTCAGCAAATGCTCCACCATAGCACCTCGGTCTCATTACACCTCAACCTTTCCTAACTGCCACCATTCAGATGATAATCTGTCTTCCTGTTTTTGTGACCAAAATGAATAACCTCATATTTGTCTACCTTATATTGCATTTGTCGAGTCTTTTCCCACTCCGCCACCAGCTTAGTATCATCTATAAATTTGGAGTTATGGCATTCAATTCCTTCATCCAAATCATTAATGTATATTGTGAACAGCTGAGGTCCCAACACTGAATCCTGCAGCACACCACTGACCACTGCCTGCCACTCTGAAAAGTGCATGTTTATTCCAACTCTCTGCTTCCTATCTCCTAACCAGTTCTCTATCCAAGTCAATACATTATCTCCTATACCATGAGTGTTAATTTTCCTTACTAATCTCTTGTGTGGAACCTTGTCAAAAGTCTTTTGAAGATCCAGATACACATCTACTGATTCACCATTGTCTACTCTCCTGATCACATCCTCAAAGAAATTCCAGAAAATATGTCAAGTAAGATTTCCCTTTAGTGGATCCATACTGTTTAGGACCAATTATGTTGCCTCTTTCCAAATACTTAGATATTACATCCTTAATGATTGGTGGCTGGAAAATGCTGGAGTCAATGTCAGGCTAAATGGCCTATGGTTCTTCATTTTCTCTCTTTCACCTTTTTAAAGTGTGGAGTTACATTACCTGGACCTCTAGTCCATTGGAACTCTTCCAGAGTCTACGAAATACTAGAAAATGATAATTAATGCATCTGCTATTTCTCGGGCCACTTTTTTAAGTACTTTGGGATGCAGAGCATCAGACCCTGGGGAGGTATTGGGTTTTAATCCCATTAATTTCCCTAATACCATTTCATGACTAATAAGGATTTTCTTCAGTTCCTCATTCATGCTTGAGCCCATGTTTCATAGCATTTCCTGAAGGCTATTTATGTCTTCCTTAGTGAAGACAGATCCAAAGTATTTGTTCAATTTGTCTGCCATCTCTTTATTGGCCATTATGAATTCACCTGATTCTATCTGCAAGGGACCTACATTTGTCTTCACCCTTCTTTTTCTCTTCACATGTGTACAGAAGCTTTTGCAGACAATTTTTACGTTTTCTGCAAGCTTACTTTCATATTCTATTTTTCCTTTCAGAATTAAACCCTTTATCCTCCTCTGCTGAATTTTAAACTTCTCCCAGTCCTCAGATTTGCTGTTTTTTCTGGACAGTTTATATGCCTCCTCTTTGCTTTAATACCGAGACACATAAATGGGAAAGCAAGGAGTGAGAATACAAAATGGAGGCAAAAGACGATAAAAATGTTACTTTATGGGCAAAAGTTTGTCAGATTTGGCATAATGTGGAAAAATGTGAGATTGTTTTGGAAGGAAGACTAGAAAAGGAGAATATTGTTTAAAGAAAGGAAGACAGCAGGATGCTGTGGTATAGAGATCAGGGTGTCCTAGAACAGGAATCACACAATGTTGCTGGAATAATAAGTGATTAGGAAGGCAAATGGAATGTTAAACTGTTTTTTAAAGGGAGATGGAGAAAAATACCAGGACAACTTCCGATAACTGTGTAGTTCATTGGTGAGACTACAGCTTTGTAAGGTTTGGTCTCCTCATCGAGGGAGAGATATACTTGCTTTTGAAGCAACAGCTTTGAATGTACTCAAGTTAATCAAGGTTTTCAGAATTACATAAGAAGCACAGAGCAAACATTTGGGATTATTAAGATTAAAGAAAGGAAAACACAAAAGGGAAATGTGCATTTTGCAATTCCAAAAATAGTGCAATTTGGAAAATCTGCTAAAGTTCTAGAGGTGGATGTTAAAAATAGCTGTGTTGTTCTAAACCTTAAGTTCTCAAAGACATAAAATTTGAGATAGCTTGATGTGTACTTGCTAAAACTTACCACAAGATAGGTACTAAAATGGCTGACAATCTTTGATGAAATTTTCAGCATTTGGACACAAGAAAGAGAAATTCATACTTCAAGTCATCACACAGTGAGATGTGCTCACTTAGGCATATATCCGAGAAGTCTGGTGTATAACTTACATGGCAAATTTAAATATGTCAAAAACTATGATACACTTGAGTCTCTATAAGGAATAATCAATTTGTTAGCAGGTAAAAGGACGCATGGAAAATGGGAAGCCTTCAAAAATGAGGTAATATGCTCCAGTTAGAGTGAAAGGCAAGGCTAGTAGATGTAGGGACTACTGGATGACTAGAGAAATTGAGGTTTTGGCTAAGAATAAGAAGAAAGTATAGATCAGGCACATATAGCAGAGATTGTGTGAATTCCTAAAAGAGTATAAAAGCAGTAGGAGGATACATAAGAGGGAAATCAAGAGGGCAAAAAGGGTAAGGGGAACTCAAAGGGATTTTACAAATAAATTAAGGATGAAAGTGTAGCTAAGGAAAGAATAGGACCCCTTAAAGATCAGCAAGGCCACCTATGTATAGAACTGCAGGAGATTGTAGAGATACGAAATGAATATTTTGCATCAGTGTTCACTGTGGAGAAGGATATGGAAGATAGAGAATGTGGGGAAATATATAGTGACATCTTGAAAAATTATTCAGAGGAGAAAGTGCTCAGTGTCTTAAAATGCATAAAAGTGGATAAACACCTGATCACATGTATCCTAGAACTCTGTGGGAAGCTAGGGAAGTGATTGTTGGGCCCCTTTCTGAGACATTTGCATCATCAATAGCCAAAGCGAGGTACCAGAAGACTGGAGGTTGGCTAACTTTGTTACTTAAGTAAGGTGGTAAGCAAAAGCTAGGGAATTATAGACTGTTGAGCCTGACATCGGTGGTGGGCATGCTGATGGAGGGGATCCTGAGGGACGGGATGTCAATGTATTTGGAAAAGCAAGGACTGATTAGGGATCGTCAACATGGCTTTGTGCATGGGAAATAGTGTCTCATTAACTTGATTGCGATTTTTAAAGAAATGACAAAGAGGATTGATGAGGGCAGAGCAATGGGCATGATCTACATCGACTTCAATAAGGCGTTCAATACATTTCCTCATGGTAGACTGGTTAGCAAGGTTAGCAAGGTTAGATCCCATGGTTGGAGAGAACTAGCTATTTGGATAGGGTGGCACAATGGCTCAGTGGCTGGCACTGTTGCCTCACAGCACCAGGGACCCGGGTTTGATTCCAGCCTCGGGTGACTGTCTGTGTGGAGTTTGTACGTTCTCCACTTGTCTGCATGGGATTTTTCCAGGTGCTCCGGTTTCCTCCCATAGTCCACAGATGTGCAGGTTAGGTGAATTGGCTATGCTAAATCATCGATAGTGTCCAGGATTAGTTAGTGGTGAAGAAGGGCATGTGCCCGAAACGTCGAATCTTCTGTTCCCTAGATGCTGCCTGACCTGCTGTGCTGTTCCAGCAATAAAGTGTCAGCTATGCTAAATCATCGATAGTGTCCAGGATTAGTTAGTGGGATGGGTTACCCTTCAGAGGGTTGGTGTGGATTTGTTGGGTGAATGGCCTTTGTCCACACTGTTGGGATTCTATGAACTGGTGCAAAGATGGTGGCGGTGGAGCATTGGTTTTCAGGCAGGAGGTCTTTGACCAGCAGTGTGCCACAAGGATCAGTACCAGGTCCACTGCTTTTCATCATTTATATAAATGATTAGGATGTGAACATCGAGGTATGATTAGTAAGTTTGCAAATGACACCGAAGTTGGAGGTATAATGGACAGTGAAGAAGTTACCTCAGAGTACAACAGGATCATGATCAGATGGGCCAATGTGTCAAGGAGTAGCAGATGGAGTTTAAGTTAGATAAATGCAGGATGCTGCATTTTGGAAAGACAAATCAAGGCAGGGCTTATACACTTAAAGGTAATGTCCTGGGTAGTGTTGCTGAACAAAAAGCTATTGCAGTGCAAGTTCATAGTTCCTTGAAAGTGGAGTCCTGGGTAGATAGTGAAGAAGGCGTTTGGTATGCTTGCTTTTATTGGTCAGGGCATTGAGATGCGAGGTCATGTTGCAGCTATACAGGACGTTGGTTAGGCCAGTTTCAAATACTACGTGCAATTCTAGTCTCCCTGCTTTAGAAAGAATGTTGTGAAACTTGAAAGGGTTCAGAAAAGATTTACAAAGATGTTGCCAGGGTTGAAGGATTTGAACTATAAGGAGAGGCTGAATAGGCTGGGTCTACTTTCTCTGGAGTATCAGAGGCTGAGGAGTGACCTTATAGAGGTTTATAAAATCATGAGGGGCATGGATATGGTAAATAGACAAGGTCTTTTCCCTGGGGTGGGGGAGTCCAAAACTCAAGGTACTGGTTTATGTTTAAGGATAAAGATGTAAAAGGGATCTAAGGGGCGACTTTTTAATGCAGAGGGTGATGCGTGTATGGAATGAGCTGTCAGAGGATGTGGTGGAGGCTGGTACAATTACAACATTTAAAAAGACATCGGGATGGTTATATGAAAGGGAAAGGGTTTAGAGAGATATGGGCCAAATGCTGGCAAATGGGACTAGTTTTATTTTGGATATATTTCTGGCATGGACAAGTTGGACCGACAAGTCTACTTCCCCCATGCTATATATCTCTGAGATTCTATGACTCTATATATATGAATAGCTATATATTTGGGGTGTTCTAATTGCTCAGTGGTTAGCGCTGCTATATCACAGTGCCAGGGACCCCAGTTGGATCCCAGCTTGGGTGGCTGTGTGAAGTTTGCACATGCTTCCCGTGTCTGTGGGTTTCCATCGGGTGCTCTGGTTCCCTCCCGCAATCCAAAATTGTGCAAGTTAAGTAAATTGGCCATTTTAATTGTCCTGTAGTGTCCAGGGATGTGCACGTTAGGTGGATTAGCTATGGTAAATACAGAGTTAAGGGGATATTGTGAAGATTGGGTCTGGGTTAAATGCTATATGAAGGGTTGGCATAGATTCAATGAGTCGAATGGCCTCTTTCCACACTGTAGCGATTCTAAATGGGAGTCCAAATTGAGTTAGCCATAGCTAAAAAAGGGTTAGATCACATTTTATAAGAACAGCATCATTAGCCATCTAATGTATATTCTTTTCTTGATGCCATCTTCTTCTGCTCTTCAAGTCAGTAATAAACGTTTTCAAATCAGACATCTTTTATCTCAGCATATGCAATTCTTTTGGCCACTATTTCAAATAATTAAACTAATTCCCCCATTAAAATGACAGACAAGAAACAAAATTATTTCTGAAAAAACTATAAATCTTGGCTAGTAAAGATACCTTTTTGTTCCAAGTAAGGAAAGTTAGGAGTTTCCAAAATTTTCCAACTTCGCTTTATCCCCCGTCGAGCAGGGGACTCTTTGCTATAGCATGATAACTTCTTGTTAGGTTTCCAATCTTTGTAAAGAAAAGGCAATGAAATATTATTTCAATGATCTGGAACATTTGCTGATTGTGCTTGACTGTAGAACAGCAAGGTGGATTCTCTCATCCCGGCTTCTTGACCTTGCACTTGGCTCTGGAAAAAAAAAATTATGGCATTGCAGCCCAGTGAAGCTGCTGCTATTTTTAGCAGAACAGATAAGATTTGTTAGATGACATTTAATGATGGTATTTGTCCAGTGATGCGAGGAAAACAAATGGTGCAAATGTGTGGAGGCTCTGGGACCCTCATGAAGCTTAGAATATATCAGGATTGTGAAAGACATCATTGTGCTCTTTCTTTCTACCATGGCCAAGCCACTTTAAAAGAATTATATCTTTAAAGATGGCTTTTTCAAATTTTTGGTGTTAGATTAACTAAACTTTAAAAGTGGAATTTGAGTTTTGAGGAAAAATTACATTGCGGTTGTGTTTATGCTTGAACTAATGTTGATTTTCGCTTTCTAACATATTATTATCCTGGAAAGATGTAGCACAGCACAAGCCATTCTGCCTATCATGGCTTTACTCATTATTTTCATTTTCTTTCTTTTTCTGAATCTCCTGTTTTTTTCCCCCTTGTACTGCCACTGCACAGTGGTAGTGCTTACATTTTCCCCACATCACTCGTGATGTGTGGGCACAGGCAGTGACTCAATCAAAAGACACTATGTGCAAAGAACTTCTTTTCACATTTCCACCTCCAGGAAAATACCCATGTGGCCAGTGAATCAGTAACAAGCAAAGCCTGATAAGGATAATGCTTACTTGAAGAAAGTGAGGGAGAAAGTGGAGATTAAGTCAACAGAGAATTTGAGGGCTAAATAAATAACTCTCCACATCCCCACCCCACCACCCACCCTCCCCACTAAAGGGCGCCCACCTCTCCCTAAAAGCATCGAGCATTAGTGGACACCATATGCTTCCTCTCCAAGGACACCCAGGCTCAAACATAACCACGGAAGAGAGATAGGCAATTAACAGAATTGAGAGTTTAGATTAGAGTGGTGCTGGAAAACAGAAAGGGCCCCCTTCATGGCCCAATGGTTGGACCTATTGATAACCAGCCTGGTCAGGTTCAGGAGCAGACCTATGAGGAAATCCTCCAACCTGTCACACCCCTCCACAGCAGATGCCCAAAGATCAGGAGCATGGGGTTGAAGTGCAATGAAAAAAATAATAACAGGTTTTTCAGGTAAGTAAAAAGTGTAGCCCAAACACCCACAACCATGGTGCAGAGACCACACAGCACCACAAAATAAACAGTTGGACTGGGAGTCCAATAGCCATGGCAATCTGTGTATTTTTTGGGGCACTACCGCTTACAACAGCCTCCGAACCAGATCCCAGAGGAAAAAGGGAGGACTCCCATGCAGAGAGCCCTCCACTGGTGTTCCCCGCCACCAGGCGGGAAGTGGGCATACCAAGGTGTATCCAGGTGGTGCATAAAAGGGAACAGTTGGATGGTGTGCAGCAGCAGTCTACAGAAGTGACTGTTTTGTTTCCCTGAATGACACAAACCTGGAGGCAGCTCTGTGCTGGTTATTTGATGATGCTGTCTAATTAATCCAATTTAATTGCCTTTTCCAGTGGCCTTGCATATTTTCTTCCTTCAAATACTTAAGGTTCTGCACTAACAATGCAAACCAGCGCAATGTTATGACAAAATTCTGCAGAATTGTCCTGTTGTCAAAATTAAGCCGAAATGATGTATGCATTTCAGGAGCCACTCATCAATTTCTGCCTTTGCAGTGAGACTGTCACTAAATTGGGAAAAATCACAAATGGATAAATCTCTGTCTCCTCTGCAGTTACTTATAATTCATACTTCTGAGATTGTATGAAGATGACCTGTACTTTCTCCATCTCCATCCAAGTTCTATCAGGAGGTTAGTCAAGGACTTAGCAAAGGTGCCAGTAAAAAGGTTTTAATTACAAAGTTGACTTTAGAGTGAGAAGAATACTCCATGTTGTAAGATGGTTTCGTGTATAAAGTGCCATCAGTCATTTGGATATTCATGCCCCAGTAAATTGAATAAGAGAAAGGTTCCTTTTGAGGACGTATTTCTGGTCCTCAGTCCAAGTGGGTTGGTTGCTCAGCAATCCCCTTGCTGATAATTTGCAGTTTTATTGAATTCTATTGCAAACAAAACCTAGAAGTAGTGGGAAGGGAAGGATTGAGTCTTTCCAAGCTTCATTATAAATCCAATTAAGGTGGTTTAAAAGAAATACAAATTCAGCAAAGAGTTTCTGGTCAGGGTGCAATAGGCAATGTGGGTGCAAATTTTAAAAAGTTTAATCTTTCCTCAAGTTTCCATTCCAACTTGCTTTTTATTAGTAGCCATAAGATTGAGCACAAACTGGCACAATCAGACAATGGAACATAAATTTTTGAAAGATTTTATCAGGTATTAGTTAATTCATAGTATCATGATGATAAAAGCAGGAATATGCCATTTGGCCCATCCAGCCTGCTCCTCCATTTATTAAGATCATGGCTGATCTATCCATCATCTCAGCTCCTCCCACCTCCATTATCCTTATAACCCTTTACTCATCCAACTGTGCCTTCAATATATTTAATGAAGTTGCCTCTACTGCTTCCTTGGACAGAGAATTTCATAGATTTGCTACTCTCTGAGAAAAGCAGTTCCTCCTCATCTCTGTCATAAATCTACTCTCCCTAATCTTAAAACTATGTCCCCTACTCTTAGTCTCATCTATCAACAGAAACAACTTGCCCGCCTCCATTCTATTTATAATTTTATATGCTTCTATAAGATCTCCTCTCTTTTTCTAAATTCTAGTGAGTATAGTCATAGGCGGTTTAACCTCTCCTCATAGGGCAACCACCTCATCTCTGGACTCAACCTCGTGAACCTCCTCTGTAGTGCCTCAGGCCAATATATCCATCCTCAAGTGAGGAGACCAGAACTGAGCACAATGCTCCAGGTGCAACCTCACCAACACCTTCTAAAATGCAGCAGAACCTTCCTGCTCTTAAATTCAATCCCTCCAGCAATGAAAGCCAATATTCCATTTACCTTCCTGATTACCTGTTGCGCCTACAAATCAATATGTTAAGCGTTTCATGTACCAGCATTCCTAAGTCCCTCTGCTGAAATCTTTCACCATTTAAATAATACTCTGATCTACTATTTTTACTTCTATTCACCAACATTGTATTCCATCTGCCAGACCCTTGCCCATTCACTTAACCTATCTAAATCTCTCTGCAGACCCTCCACAACCAATGCACAGTTTATCTTGCCAATCAATTTAGTGTCATCAGCAAACTTGGATATGTTACACTCGGTCTCCTCTTCCAAATTATTTATATATATATCATGAAGATTTGTGGGTCCAACACCGACCCCTGCAACACCCCGCTCCAACCACAGAAACACCTATCTATCCCAATTCTCTGCTTTCTATTGGTTAACCAATGCTAGTACATTTCCCGCAACTCTGTGCATTTTTAACTGATGAATGAGTCTTTGATGTGGCACCTTATCGAACACCTTCTGGAAATCCAAGTATACAACATCTACTGTTCCCCTCCATCCACTGCATTTGTTACATCCTGAAAGAACTCCAATAAGTTTGTCAAACAAGACCTTCTCTTCCTGAACCCATGCTACACCTGCTTGATGGAGCCCTTTCCATTCAGATATCTCACTATTTCTTCTTTAATGATAGCCTCAAGCATTTTCCTCGAGTTGTTAAGCTAACTGACCTATACTTACCTGCCTTTTGCCTACACCCTTTCTTAAACAGTGGCATGACATTCACTGTCTTCCAGCTCACCAGAACCAGCCCAGAGTCCAGTAAATTTTGATAAATTACCAATAATTTACCAATAATCAAGAATTCCTGATGAAGGGCTTCTGCTCAAAACACCAACTCTCCTGTTCCTCGGATGCTGCCTGACTTGCTGTGCTTTTCCAGCACTCTTTGACTCTAATCTCCAGCATCTGCAGTCCTCACTTTCACCTCAAAGTCAGTTCTCAGTTGTGGAGATCTCCTGGTTATATACTTTTTTTTCCTACACTATTGCCATATAGCAGTGGCAATATATTCCCCAACAACTATGTTGATCTCCTGTTTTTCTTTTTTGTTTCTTCTTATCTTCCTAAATTCCCCACACTACTGCCACTACTGCTTATTTTTCCCCAGCACCCACATCATGTCCCCAGCACCCACTGCTTTGTCACTGGCCACTCAGTTGTGTTTACATTGTTCTTGGTGGTGGTATAGAATAAAGTTTTTGCGCTTCATGTTTCTTCACTGCATCCTATACCAGCACCCACATGATGCAGTGAAGAAACATGAAGTACAAAAACTTTGTTCTTGGTGGTGGTATAGAATAATGTAAACACAACTGAGTGGCCAGTGACAAAGCAGTGCCCTTCTCATTAAACAACAATGCCTAAGTGAATGAAAAAGTGAAGGGAAGGGTCAGGATTAACTCAAAGTAGAACTGGAGGGAGAAATAAAACACTCCCCTCCCTACAGTTCCCATCTCTTTCTGAACAGCTCAAGGATATTGGACACCATGTGCTCTTTCTCCAGGGACACCTGGGCATGAACATAATAACGGAAGAGGGGCAGGCAATCGGCCCTAATTACCCCCTCCATGGCCCGCTGCCTGGACCTGTTTAAGGCCAGGCCCAAGGAGAAGACCCATGAGGAGATCCTCTGGTGCACCCTCCCACCTCCTCACTGGTGACCAAAAATCAGGAGCATGGGGGGAAGACACCCATGTGGCCAATGAACCAGTGACAATCAAAGCCCAGCGTGAGCAATGCTTATATGAAAAAAATGAAAGGAAGGCTTGGGATTGAATCAAAATTGAATTGGAGGGGGAAATAAAGCACTCCACTCCCCATGGTGCCCACCTCTCCCTAAAGAAGTCAAATGTATTGTTAGACACTGGGTGCTCCACCTCCAGAGACTCGCGGGCCTGAACATAACCGCAGAAGAGACTAGGAGCCAAGACTAGAAGCAAAACCACGAGGAGATCCATTGTTCTACCTACTCCCTTCTGCACCGGGTGCACAAAGACCAGGAGCATGGGACTGAAGTGCAACCAAAGACATAAGAGAAGATCTTTAAGAAAACTAAAAAGGAAGTGTAGACACACATAACCAACATATACATGGTCCATGGACTCCACAGCACCACAAAACAAATAGTTGAATTTCCTGATTAATACTTTTTTCTTTATTGAACAGTACAAAAATAGAAACAGTCAACACTAAATAGCAGTTTCCAATAAACAGTAATTTACAGTTGAAAGGGGGAGCAAGACCAAACCCCAAACCCTACCGTGCAACCAATTCACAGGGAAATGCAGATGAACCTCAAATCCCACCTTAACCTACCTCATCTGATTTTAATTTTCTTTTCCTATGAATAAATAAAGACAAAAGCCCACAATAACATTGACTTTGGCTGCTGACTCTAGAGCCAGTTCCCCATAAACAAATAAAACCAAAAACTAAAACATACAGTAACACACTGGCTGTGGCCAGCCAGCTCGGAGGTCAGTCACCTGAACTGAGGAAATCCAATCTCCTGTATTTTTTTCTTTATTTACCACCCACCGCAATGGACAGCATGGCCAGGCCCAGGGGCAGACCCACTAGGAGATCCTTTGTCCTGCCCTCCCCTCTCTGACTAGGTGCTCAAAGATCATGGGGCTGAAGTGCTACCAAAAACAAAGAAGAAGATCCTTAAGAGAACTAAAATGGTAAAGTGTTGGAAAAGGTTCTAAGAGATAGGATTTACAACCATCTGGAAAAGAATAATCTGATCAGGGACAGTCAGCACGGTTTTGTGAAGGGTAGGTCGTGCCTAACGAATCTTATTGAGTTTTTTGACAAAGTGACCAAACAGGTTGATGAGAGTAAACTAGTTGATGTGGTGTATATGGATTTCAGCAAGGCATTTGATAAGGTTCCCCACAGTAGGCTATTATGCAACATGCAAAGGAATGGGATTGTGGGAGACACGGCAGTTTGGATCAGTAATTGGCTTGCTGAAAGAAAACAGAGGGTTGTAGTTGATGGAATATGTTCATCTTGGTGTCCAGTTACTAGCGATATACCGCAAGGGTCAGTATTGGTTCCACTGCTATTCGTCATCTTTATAAATGACCTGGATGTGGGCTTAGAAGGGTGGGTTAGTAAATTTGCGGACGACACTAAGGTCGGTGGAGTTGTGGATAGTGACGAAGGATGTAGTAGGTTGCAGAGAGACATAGATAGGATGCAGAGCTGGGCTGAGAGGTGGCAAATGGAGTTTAATGTGGACAAGTGTGAGGTGATACACTTTGGATGGAGTAATCGGAATGCAAAGTACTGGGCTAATGGTAAGATTCTTGGGAGTGCAGATGACCAGAGAGATCTCAGTGTCCATGCACACAGATCCCTGAAAGTTGCCACCCAGATTGACAGGGTTGCTTAGAAGGCATACAGTGTTTTGGCCTTTATTAATAGAGGGATTGAATTCCGGAACCAGGAGGTTATGCTGCAGCTGTACAAAGCTCTGATACGGCCTCACTTGGAGTATTGTGTACAGTTATGGTCACCGCCTTATAAGAAGGATGTGGAAGCTGTGGAAAGGGTGCAGAGGAGATTTACTAGGATGCTGCCTGGTATGGAAGGAATGTCTTATGAGGTAAGGCTGAGGGCCTTGAGGCTATTCTCGTTAGAGAGAAGAAGGTTGAGAGGTGATTTAATAGAGACATACAAGATAATCAGAGGGTTAGATAGGGTGGACAGGAAGAGCCTTTTTCCAAGTATGGGCTCAGCACACACAAGGGGACACAACTTTCAAGTGAGGGGAGATAGGTATAAGACAGATGTCAGAGGTAGTTTCTTTACTCAGAGAGTAGTAAGGGTATGGAATGTTTTGCCTACAACAGTAGTAGATTCGCAAAGTTTAAGTGCATTTAAGTTGTAATTGGACAGGCATATGGACGTACATGGAATAGTGTAGGTGGGATGGGCTTCAGATTAGTATGACAGAGCGGTGCAACATCGAGGGCCGAAGGGCCTGTACTGAGCTGTAATGTTCTATGTTCTATATGTGTCATACAGAGATAGTGCTTATATTCCAACAACCCCTCTCCTACTTATATATTTTTTTCTTTGAATAATTTATTATTACTCCACCATCAGGAAAAATCACCCATGTGGCCAAGGAAGCAGTGACAAGCAAAGCCCAGCGCAAGCAAGGTTTACGTGAAAAAGGTGAAAGGGAGGGTAGGAACTAAACCAAAATAGAATTGCAGGAAGAAATAAAGCACTCCACTCCCAGGGTGCCCACCACTCCTTAAAGAGATAAAAAGTGCTGACAGACACAGTGTGCTCCATCTCAGGAGATGCCCGGGCCCAAACATAACTGTGGAAGAGGCGAAGGCAGTCAGGCCTAATGACGCCCTCCACAGTCCGCTACCTGGTCCTGTTAATGTCCAGCCTGACCAGGCCCAGGAGAAGACCCATGAAGAGAGCCTCTGACCTATCTGTTCCCCTCAGCACCTGGTGCCCAAAGATCAGGGAAATAGGGCTTAAGAGCAACCAATAACATAAAAGAGCATCCTTAAAAAACTAAAAAGGGAGTCTAAATTCCCACATCCCATATACACATGGGCCATGGACTTCACAGAGCCACAGTCAAAGATTCCTGGGTTTTTTTGCACATAGAATGCTTTACTTTATATGTCCAGTGCTGTTTGAAATGATGGGTTGGATCGGAGTCTGAACTTCATGGGTAGAAGATGGAACAAGGATTATGACTGCACTGTCACCTTGAATTAAATGCTTAGTCTATTTAGCAGAAGTGCCAGCCCTGCTCCCAGGCAGCAGTCTCGATGTCTACAAGTCATCACTTCAAAGCAGAGGCTGAGCTCCAGGTAACTCAAGCCATCTCCAAGCACAAACCTAATTCCAGCTCCTCTCCCAAATTCAGAAGTTATCTACAAAGTACTGTAAATCAGGACTGTCCAAGGCTGCTTGTCTGTGTTCACAGCAGCTTGAAGACATGAGAAGGTGATGTATTTTACAGATTAAAGGCAGTGTATTGGCTTTACTAACCTCAATAACTGGAATGTAAGCAGGGCTGAGGACCTCAGCAACATATCTTGTACTGCCCCTTTCCAGTGTAAGATTATGTTTCTTTTTCCTGGACTCCCCTATCAATTCCTAACCATTTACTTGTCTGTCGTGTTAACGCTGTCTGTGAGGTGCGGTGGTAGTTATGTCACTGGGTAGCTGTCATGGAAATTAAATCAACTAGACTCAACTGTTAGCAAGAGCCAAGAAAAGAGCTTTATTCAGATTCTGCAGAATCGACCCAATACATTTGACCAGATGTCCCATGTAAAGGGCACTTGAGCATAATTCAGATACTCTTCTTATACCATTCTTATCACACTCTCAAGGGCAAAGACTGGGAAAACTTAAGCTGTTATTTTCTCATCCCCTGGTCGTGGACATAACTGTTCTTATGCTTTCCTTAGCTTTCGCTGAATTCGACTGTCGCAAGGTCAAGTTGAATGTTTACGAAGTTCAAACAAAGACAAGCTGTTTTCTGGCTGCAGAACTCAGCACTCAGCACAGCATTAAATTCAGATTTCACAGTAAATGTTAAATTTGTTAATTTTCCATTACAGTAGCTAATCCAGCTGCTCAGGTTAATGTCCTGGGGCCAAGGTTTAAAGTCAAGATGACAGTGGTGCTGGAAAAGCACAGCAGGTCTGGCAGCATCCAAGGTGCAGGAAAATTGACGTTTTTGACACAATGAAGAACAACAAGGTTTATTTATATTCCACCACAGGAAAAGAAACACCCAAGTGGCCAGTGACAAGCAGTGCCCTTGACATCAAAGGACAATGCTGTGTGATCACAAAGATTATGTTTTTTTTTTAACAGGATGTCTGACACTCCTGTTTTTTTTTTCTTTTTTTTGACACAATCAAGAGGAGAGTCCTTGCACACACTGGTCCAGCTCCCTCAGAGCCAGCTCTTAGAGAGAACAGAACCTCTGGCACTCCTGTTTATATTTTTTAATTACCCCTACACAACAGCCTAACTGCGGTAGCGCTTATTTTTTCCCCAGCACCCATGTTGTGTGTGTGCAGGTGTGAGACACAGTGAGAGACACAAGATGCACATATCTTTATTCAAATTTCCACCACCAGGAAGAAAAGAAACACCTGAGTGGCCAGTGACAAGCAGTGCCCTTCACATCAAAGGGCAATGCTGTGTGATCAAAACAGTGAAGGGGAGGGCAGGGATTAAATCAATATAGATTTGGAGGACGAAATAATGTACTCCACTCCCTGCAGCGCCCACCTCTCCCTGAACAATTCCAGGGTGTCAGTGGACACCGTGTGCTTCTTTTCCAGAGACACCTGGGCTCTATGATTATGGTTTATGAACGTTTTCTGAAATAAGTTCACAGAGACTGGTATCCATTCACCAAGTCACCTTTTATCTACACACCGAGAGTCCTTGACACTGGTCAGGCTCTCTCAGTGCCAACTCTCAGGGTGAACAAGGATGTCTGATACTCCTGTTTATTTTTTTTTCAGAACCCCTGACATTCCTGTTTTTTGTATTGTTTTTATCTTTTTAATTTTTTTCTTCTTTTTTTACCCCCACAGTTAGGCGGTAGTGCTTAAATTTTTCTCTAGCACCCATGTTGTGTGTGTGCAGGTGTGAGACACAGTGAAAGACACAAAGTGCACAAATCTTTATTCAAATTTCCACCACCAGGAAGAAAAGAAACACCCGAGTGGCCAGTGACAAGCACTGCCCTTCACATTAAAGGGCAATGCTGTGTGATCAGACAGTGAAGGGGAGGGCAGGGATTAAATCAAAATAGAGTTGGAGGGGGAAATAATACTCCACTCCCTGCGGTGCCCACCTCTCCCTGAACAACTCCAGGGTGTCGGTGGACACTGCGTGCTCCTTCTCCAGAGACACCCGGGCTCTAAGATTATGGTTTATATCTGTCAGCCAGTGTTTCTGATTCACCATGTTAACAACACCAATCAGCCATCTGATACTCAATGAGATCTTCCTAGCCCTTGTTCACTAGAAACCCACAAACATTTGACTCAGTAACAAATTATTACCACTGAGCCAATTTTTAGAGGAGATGTATTTATATATTCCTTACTTAATAATTTACTCCTTAGTTTAATCGGGTTTGTCACTTTGAGGGTCAGATGTGACAGATTTACTAGCATACAGTAATTAAACAATAATGCTCCTGATCTTTGGGCATCTGGTGCCGAGGCAGGACAAAGGATCTCCTAGTGGATCTGCTCCTGGGCCTGGCCATAAACAGGTCCAGGCAGCGAGCCATGCAAATAACCATTATGGCCAATTGCCTGCTCCTCTTCTGTAGCTATGTTTGCTCCCGTGTGTCCCTGGAGAAGGAACACACGATGTTCACTAACTCTCTCAGGGTCTTTAGGAAGCGATAGTCAATGAGTGGCATGGAGTGCTTTATTTCCCCCTCCAATTCTATTTTGATTTAATCCTTACCCTCCCCTTCACTTTTTTGTTTATGTAGGCATTGCCCTTAAGAATGGGGCTCTGTTTACCACAGGCCACTTGGGTAGTTTTACTTTCTGGTGGTGGAATATTAATAAAGATTTCTATACTTGATGTTTTTTCACTGTGTCCTACACGCACACAACATGGGTGCTGACTAAAATAGACACTACTGCTGTTTGGCTTTTTTTAAAAAATATATATATATCCAGCAGATTCAACTGCAAATGCTGTGGCACTGTGGAGTTCATGGACCATGTATATGTTGGGTGTAAGTGTTTTCACCCCTTTTTTTGGTCACCTGAAGAACTTTCTTCTCTGCTTCTCTGCTCTGCACTTCACTTCCATGTTTCTGGTCTTTGGGTACCCGATGTGGAGTGGATCAGGGAGGTCAGAGGATCTCCTCATGGGTCTGCTCCTGGGCCTGACCAGGCTGGCCATTAACAAGTCCAGGCAGTGGGCTGGCCAGGGGGTTGTTATGGCCGATTGCCTGCCCCTCTTCTGCGGTTATGTTCGGGCCTGGGGTGTCCCCGGAGAAGGAGCATGTGGTGTCCACCAATCTTCTTGATACCTTTACAGAGAAGTGGACACTGCGGGGAATGGAGTGCTTTATTTCCCCTTCCAATTCTATATTGATTTAGTCCCTACCCTCCCTTTCACTTTTTTACATAAGCATTGCTTGCTCTGTGGTTTGCTTGTCAATGGTTCATTGGCCACATGGGTGAATATGAGGGCGGAAAAGAAAATCTAACCAGGAGATTTAAAATAACCTCGGTTGAGGGGACTAATTCTGAGTCAGTGTGTACTGCTGTTCTTTTTATTGAGAACTTATTCCTGAGCTGGCTGGGCCACAGCCAATGTGTCCTGCTTTTTTTGGTGAGCTGATTTTTGTGCAGTCAGTGCACTCTGGAGGATTGGTGACTGGAGGATGACTTGGCGAAGAGACCCGGCCTACCTACTACTGGTTCGTGGACTGTGCCTTCACAAGTAAGATTGACCATCAATGTGTGGTCTGTGCTTCCTGGGTGTGTCTGTGCCTCCATGAGTGTAATCTGCCGTTGTGAGTGGACTTCACCTGTGTGTGTACTTGGTTTCGTGTGTGGATTTAATTTCTAGTGTAGATTTGGCCCCCGGGAGTAGATTCTCCCTGTCTGTGTGGACTCTGCCTTTGGACATGGAAGCTGCCTTTGGGTGTAGACTTTTGTTCCTGTGTTTGGGCTCTGTAATTGTCTGTGGACTTTGTCACTGTGTGGAAGGTGTCGGGAGCTGGATGGCTCTTGGCCAGTCCACGTAACAGAAGACAGGCTACTGGCCAGTTGGTGCATGGAGCAGCTTGGGATGTAAGGTCAGAAGGGTGGCTGAGAGCCAGATCTGTGTATTGTGTTTTTTTTTTACTGTTTTTGCTGTTTCAGTTGATATATGTCTTATGGACTGATTTGTATTTAACCTGATTCAGGTGATGTGCTCTAATGTGAGGTGTTTGTTGTATACTGTGGGCCTTTGCCGACTGTTTAACGTTTTATCTTTGGGGAATGTTATGTTTCCTTTCATTTGAAAGGAAAAGTGACCTTTGTGACAATTTTGTTCGGTTTGATGTACTGTTACTGCTTAAAATGAGATTTGGGGCATCCTATGCTGATGTCCTTGATTCTCTGTTGTACTGTAATTGCTTACGTCTTGTATCTTTATGTAAACTTGAATTAAAAAAAAACAAGAAATTTAGAATCTCCTCATTGAGGGGACTGACTCCAAGTACACTGACACAGTGTACTGTGCACAAGTAAATAAAGGGTGATTTGGTAACAGGATACAGTTATTTCAAAGCGGAGTGACATTGACTCCTGGTTCAACAACATCCTAATTATACAACCTCTTCCTCATTTTCAACTACCTGTGTGATCTTACCCATTCTAAAGTTTGTAATCTCCTCCAACCTCCTGAAACCTCAGAGCTTAACTAATTCTGACCTCTTGACCATCCTATGATTTTAAAGTGGCCTTATATTTTGGCTGCCTAAGTTCTCACTTCTAGAATTCCCTCCTCTAAGCCTCTACAATTCTCTGCTTCATTTTCTTCCTTTAAGATATTCTTTAAAGTCTATGCCTTTGATTCGTCTTTTAGTTTTCTTTTTGAATATCTCTCCAGTGTCAAATTTTGCTGAATAATATTCCTGTGAAATGCTTTGTGACATTTTATTATGCTAAAGGTGATATTTATGTTTATATAACACATATATACAAGCTTCTGCTGTTGTAGATAGATTCTGTAAATGGTTTCAGTTCACAGATTCACATGACAGATTTCAGGTTACATTTACTGCCTCCTTTTAAAGTTGGATTGAAGTCACTTTTTAAGAGGAATTACAGATGAACCAGATACAGTTGGCTTCAGTGTCAAAGAATGCATCCTGTGAAGTATCAGGATGTTATGCTTCCTCAGGAAAATAAATTGGGGCGGCACAGTGGCACTGCTGCCTCACAGCGCCAGACACCTGGGTTCAATTCCGGCCTCAGGCGACTCTCTGTGTGGAGTTTGCACATTCTCCCCGTGTCTGCACATTCTCCTTGTGTCTACGTGGGTTTACTCCAGGTGCTCCGGTTTCCTCCCACAATCCAAAAATGTGCAGGTTAGGTGAATTGGCCATTCTAAATTGCCTGTAGTGTTAGGTGAAGGGGTAAATGTAGGGGAATGGGTCTGGGTGGGTTGCGCTTCGGTGGGTCGGTGTGGACTTGTTGGGCCGAAGGGCCTGTTTCCACACTGTAAGTAATCTAAATGTTGTGCCTTCAACAATGACATCTCCCATCTATTAGTTCTATATCCAGAGATGATGGTAACATTTTGTTCTGTAATAAAAATGACAGAATGTTGGGTACACCAGGTTAAATAATGATAAGCCCGTGTTCGACTGCACATTCAATCTGTCCTGTTCTCTTCTGTCAGACCTCATTTTGGTAGTTTATTTTGGTTCAAGCATCCCTTCAACATGTAATTGGAGCTGATTTTCATTCATTAATGAAAGAAAGAGTTACATTTATTTGACACCTTTCATTAACCTGATCATGAAGTCTGAAAGTACTTTACAAAAAACAAATTACTTTTGAAGTATGGTTTCCTGTCTGAATGTAACTGTATTCCATATACAGCTGCGACAGTGGCCAGATAATCCTTGTTTTAGTGATGTTTATTGAGGGTAATTATTAGTGAGGAGAGTAAAGAGAATGCTCTGACTCTATTCTGAAGTAGTATCAAGGGATCTTTTACATGTACGTCAGCACAAAAACATCTAATATGCAAAATAGCAGATCCAGCATTCACCATTTCCTTGGCAATGCACTGGAATGTCAGCATAGAATCTTGTGCTCAAAAGTCTGAAATGGAATTCAAATCCAAAGTCTTCTCAGATCAGACTCTAGAATACTACCAACAGAAAGACTGTTGCTGAGTCTGCAATAGGATATTGCCAAACAGCAGTAATTCTTATTTCTCCCCCGATCCTATGTGATGTGCGTGTAGGTTGAAGAAACAATGAGTGCAAAAAATTTTATTCACATTCCACCACCAGTTTGCTGTTGTGGAAAATGTAGGGGTGATGGATTCTCAGGTGAATGTAGCACGAACAGCCAAATTTCTGGTAATGAGACTGGGTCAAATGCAATGTGGGTTACGTCAGGTTCCAAGAAATCGATTGTGATAGAGGACTCTCTGGTCAGAGGCATAGACAGATGTTTCTATGGCCAGCAGCGAAAAATCAGATTGGTATGTTGCCTCCCTGGTGCCAGGATCAAGGTTATCTCAGATAGGGTGCAGAATGTTCTCAAGAGGGAAAGGGCACAGCAGGAGGTCATTGTACACATTGAATCAACAACATAGGAAGGTAAAAGGATGAGATTCTGAAAGGAGAATATAGAGAGTTAGGCAGGAATTTAAAAAGGAGGTCCTCGTGAGTAACAATATCTGGATTACTCACAGTGCTACGAGCAAGTGATGATAGAATTCATGGCTGAGGAGCTGGTGTATGGGAGAAGGATTCACATTTTTAGATCATTAAAATCTCTTCTGGGATGGGAGTGATCTGTAAAAGAGGATGGATTACACCTGAATTGGAAGGGGTCTAATATACTGGCAGGGAGATTTGCTAGAGCTGCTCGGGAGGATTTGAAGGTTGGGGGGGTGGAACCCCGGGATATAATGAGGAAAGAGATCAATCTGAAACTGGTACAGTTGAGAAAAGAAGCGAATCAAATGGTCAGAGCAGGCAGGGACAAAACAGAGAACAAGATAGAACTGATAAATTAACTGCATTTCTTTCAATGCAAGAGGCTGAACAGGGAAGGCAGATGAACTTAGGGCATGGTTAGGAAAATGGGGCTGGGATATCATAGCAATTAAAGAAATGTGGCTCAGGATGGGACAAGACTGGCAGCTTAATGTTCCAGGATACAATGCGACAGGAAGGACAGAAAGGGAGGCAAGAGAGGAGGGGAAGTGGCGTTTTTGATAAGGGATAGCATTGCATTCCAGGAGGATATTCCTAGAAATACATCCAGGGAAGTTATTTGGGTGGAACTGAGAAATAAGAAAGGGATGATCATCTTATTGGGATTGAATTATCCACCCCCTAACAGTCAGCAGAAAATTGAGAAACAAATTTGGAAGGAGATTTCAGTTATCTGTAAGAATAATAGAGTGGTTATGGTAGCGGATTTTAACTTTCCAAATATAGACTGGGACTGCCATAGTATTAAGGGTTTAGATGGAGAGGAATTTGTTAAGTGTGTTCAAGAAAATTTTCTGATTCAGTATGTGGATATAGCTACTAGAGAAGGTGCAAAACTTGACCTCCTCTAGGGAAATAAGGCAGGGCAGGTGACTGAGGTGCCAGTGGGGGAGCACTTTGGGGCCAGCGACCATAATTCTATTTGTTTTAAAATCATGATGGAAAAGGACAGACCAATATAAAAGTTAAAGTTCTAAATTGGAAGAAGGCTAATTTTGATGGTATCAGGCAAGAACTTTCAAAAGTTGATTGGGAGCAGACGTTCGCAGATGAAGGGACAGCTAGAAAATGGGAAGCCTTCATAAATGAAGTGACGAGAGTCCAGAGACAGTATATTCCTGCTGGGGTGAAAGGAAAGGCTGGTAAGTGTAGGGAATACTGGATGACAAGAGAAATTGAGGGTTTGGTTAAGAAAAAGAAGGAAGCTATAACAGGTATAGACAGCAGAGATCGAGTGAATCCTTAGAAGGCAGCAGGAGTATACATAAGAGGGAAATCAGAAGTGCAAAAAGAGGACATTTGACAGCTTTGGCAAATAGGGTTAAGGAGAATCCAAAGGGTTTTTACAAATACATTAAGGACAAAAGGGCAACTTGGGAGAGAATAGGGCCCCTCAAAGATCAGCAAGGTAGCCTTTGTGTGGAGCCACAGAAAATGGGGGCGATACTAAACCAATATTTTGCATCAGTGTTTATTGTGGAAAAGGAATGGAAGACATAGATTGTGGGTAAATAGATGGTGACATTTTTTTAAAAAATGTCCATATTACAGAAGAGGTGCTGGATGTCTTGAAACGCATAAAAGTAGACAAATCCTCAGGACCTGATCAGGTGTACCCTAGAACTCTGTGGGCAGCTGGAGAAGTGATTGCTGAGCCTCTTGCTGAGATATTTGTATCATCAATAGTCACAGGTGAGATGCTAGAAGATTGGAGGTTGGCTAACATGGTTCCACTACTTAAGAAAGGTGGTAAGGACAAGCCAGGGAACGATAGACTGGTGAGCCTGACGTTGGTGGTGGCAAATAGTTGGAGGGAATCCTGAGGGGCAGGATGTACATGTATTTTGAAAGACAAAGACTGATTAGGGTTAGCCAGCATGGCTTTGTACGTTGGAAATCATGTCTCACAAACCTGATTGAGTTTTTTGAAGAAGTAACAAAGAGGATTGAAGAGGGCCGAGCAGTAGACGTGATCTCCATGGAGTTCAGTAAGGTATTCGCCAATGTTCCCCATGGGAGACTGGTTAACAAGGTTAGATTTCATTGAATACAGAGAACTAACCATTTGGATACAGAACTGGCTCAAAGGTAGAAGGCAGAGGGTGATGGTGGAGGGTTGTTTTTCAGACTGGATGCCTGTGACCAATGGAGTGCCACAAAGATCAGTGCTGGGTCCACTACTTTTCATCATTTATGTAAATGATTTGGATGAGAGCTTAAGAGGTAAGTTTGCAGATAACACCAAAATTGGAGGTGTAGTGGACAGTGAAGAAGGTTACCTCGGATTACAATGGGATCTTGATCAGATTGGTCAATGGGCTGCGGAGTGGCAGATGGAGTTTAATTTAAATAAATGCAAGGTGCTGCATTTGAGAAAGCAAATCTTAGCAGGACTTATACACTTAATGGTAAGGTCCTAGACAGTGTTGCTGAACAAAGAGACCTTTGAGTGCAGGTTCATAGCTCCTTGGAAGTACAGTTGCAGATAGATAGGATAGTGAAGAAGGCATTTGGTATGCTTTCCTTTATTGGTCAGAGTATTGAGTACAGGATGTTGTGAAACTTGAATGGGTTTAGAAAAGATTTACAAAGATGTTACCAGGATTGGAGAATTTGAACTACAGGGAGAGGTTGAATAGGCTGGGGCTGTTTTCCCTGGACTATCGGAGACTGATTGGTGATCTTATAGAGGTTTATAAAATAATGGGCAGCATAGATAGGATAAATTCTTTTCCCTGGGGTGTGGGAGTCCAGAAATGGAGGGCATAGGTTTAGGGTGAGAGGGGAAAGAAAGAAAAGAGACCTTAGTGGGAGGCACGGTGGCACAGTGGTTAGCACTGCTGCCTCACAGCGCCAGAGACCCGGGTTCAATTCCCGCCTCAGGCGACTGTGTGGAGTTTGCATGTTCTCCCCGTGTCTGCGTGGGTTTCCTCCGGGTACTCCGGTTTCCTCCCGCAGTCCAAAGATGTGCATGTTAGGTGAATTGGCCAGGCTAAATTGCCCGTAGTGTTAGGTAAGAGGTAAATGTAGGGGTATGGGTGGGTTGCGTTTCGGCGGGGCGGTGTGGACTTGTTGGGCCGAAGGGCCTGTTTCCACACCCTAATGTAATCTAAAGACCTATGGGGCAACGTTTTCACACAAAGGGTGGTACGTGTGTGGAATTGCTGCCAGAGGAAGTGCTGGAGGCTTGTACAATTGCAACATTTAAAAGGCATCTGGATGGGTATATGAATAGGAAGGGTTTGGAGGGATATGGGCCAGGTGCTGGCAGGTGGGACTAGATTGGATTGGGATATCTGGTCGCCATGGACAAATTGGACCGAAGGGTCTGTTTCCGTGCTGTACATCTCTTTGACTCTATAACCAGGAAGAAAGAACACCCGAGTGGCCAGTGATACATAGTGTCCTTCTCTTTCTGTGTAATGCTTAGAACATGGAAAAATACAGCGCAGTACAGGCCCTTTGGCCCTCGATGTTGCGCCGACCGAAGCCCACCTAACCTACACTAGCCCACTATCCTCCATATGCCTATCCAATGCCCGTTTAAATGCCCATAAAGCGGGAGAGTCCACCACTGCTACTGGCAGGGCATTCCATGAACTCACGACTCGCTGAGTAAAGAATCTATCCCTAACATCTCTCCTATACCTACTATCCCTTAATTTAAAGCTATGCCCCCTCGTAATAGCTGACTCCATACGTGGAAAAAGATTCTCATGGTCAACCCTATCTAAACCCCTAATCATCTTGTACACCTCTATCAAATCACCCCTAAACCTTCTTTTCACCAATGAAAACAGCCCCAAGTGCCTCAGCCTTTCCTCATACGAACTTCCTACCATACCAGGCAACATCCAGGTAAACCTCCTCTGCACC
>NC_057723.1:62244291-62272992 GCF_004010195.1 Chiloscyllium plagiosum | reverse complement strand
GACCATGGCATCCCTCACCTCAAACATGTTGCAAGAGGAACATTGCACTGCCTTCACTGCCATCCCTCTAAAAGTAACCTTTTTAAAAAAAACTAGGTCTAAAGAATAGAACAAGCAAAATGCAGCACTTACCTACTTACCACAACGGGTCTTAGTATTAGGCTGGAGGAGGGAGGATGGGAGGCACTACCTCTGTAGTGCCTCGGGTTCCTCTCCTGTGCGCTTTTATAGGAAAAAAAACCTACCCAGGTAAGCTTGCGCTACACCAGCTTCCGGCTGCCCCTCTGGTCGTCGTCACTTCCCTCTGCTGCTCCCGCTCTTTCTGTGAAGAGAAAAAAAACACCGCTGCCCGCTACCGGTAAGTAATTTTAAAACAAACTGTCTCACCTTAGCTGTAGCCTTCCGGGTCGTTTAAATTCAGCTGCTGCTCGCACTCAAAATGCCTGTGTGATCAAAAAAGTGAAGGGAAGGGGAGGGATTAAATCAAAATTGAATCAGAGAGGGAAATGAAACACTCCATGCTCCACGTGCCCACCTCTGTTATTTGGTCATTTAGATCATTGCTGTTTAGGAAACCTTTTTAACAACAAATTAACTCTCATGTCTGCCCAGCAAAAATGTTACTGACTGCATTTCAAATCTATTTCACTGAATGTGGTGTGCTTTGACATGGAAACAAAGAAAATAGTAGCAGGGGTAGACCATTTGCCTGTTCGAACCTGCTTCACCATTCAATATGATCGTGTTTTATCATTCAGTCCAGTAAACAGTACCCATTTTCTCACCATAGTCTTTGATCCCTTTATTTCTAAGAATTATATCTAACTCCATTTTGAAAACCTTCAATGTTTTGGCCTCAATTGTTTTCTGTGGCATAGAATTCCACAGACTCAGCAATCTCTGGTGGAAAACCTTCTTCAAGTCTTCAAATGGGCGGCACGGTGGAACAGTGGTTAGCACTGCTGCCTCACAGTGCCGGAGACCCAGGTTCAATCCCCGTCTCAGGCGACTGTCTGTGTGGAATTTGCACATTCTCCCTGTGCCTGCGTGGGTTTCCTCCTGGTGCTCTGGTTTCCTCCCACAGTCCAAAAATGTGCAGGTTAGGTGAATTGGCCATGCTAAATTGCCCGTAGTGTTAGGTGCAGGGGTAAATGTAGGGGGATGGGTCTGGTTGGCCGCGCTTCGGCGGGTCGGCGTGGACTTGTTGGGCTGAAGGGCCTGTTTCCACACTGTAAGGATCTAATCATCTACAACCTTAAACTATAACCCCAGGTTCTGGACTTCCAGTCATTGAGAACATTCTTTCTATATTTACCCTATCTCATCCTTCCAGAACTTTCTAAGTTTCTAGGAGATCCTCCCTCATTCTTCTAAACTCCACTAATCATCATCCTAACAGATCCAGTGTCTCTTCAAACTCAGTCCAGCCATTCCAGGAATCAGTCTGGTAAACTTTTGTTGCACTTCCTTCATAGGCCGAATATCTTTCCTTTGGCAAGGAGACCAAAACTGCACACAATAATCCAGGTGTGATCGCACCAAAATATCACAATTGAGACAATAATCTTTTTTCACGCTTTTGCTACCAAAGTGGATAAACTCACATTTATCTTTATTATACTTAACCTGGTGTGCATTTGTCTACTCAAGCAGTCTGTCCAAATTACGCTGTATTTGTGCATCTTCCTCAGAGTTCATCCTCCCACCCAGCTTTGTGTCATCTGCCAACTTAGAGATATTACATTCAATTCCCTCATCTTAATCATCAGTATATGTTATAATTCCATATAATAACCCACTAGTCACTGCATGCCAGACTAAAAATGATCCATTTAGTCCTACTGTTTGTTTGCTATCTACTAATCATTACACTACCCTCAATAGAGTTTTACAAATTAATATCTTGTATAGGACCTTATCAAAAACCTTCTGAACCCACAATCATTGGCTACTCCTCATCAACTCTATCAGTTATATCCTTAGAGAATTCCAGTAGATTTATAATCATAGAGTCATACAGCATAGAAATAGGCACTCAGCCCAACTCATCCGTGCCGACCAGGTTTCCTAAAATGAACTTACCACTTTTGCCTATTTTGGACCATGTCCCTCTAAACCTTTCCTATGCACATATCTGTCCAAATTACTTTTAAATTGTACTCACCTCCACCACTTCCTCTGGCAGCTTGTTCCATAAATGCACTGCACACTGTGAAAAGCTGTCCTTAGCTCCCCTTTAAATATTTCCTCTTTTACCTTAAACCTATGCCCTCTAATTTTGGACTTCCAAACCTGGGGGAAAGACCTTGGCTATTCATCTTATCTATGTTCCTCATGATTTTATAAACCTCTATAAGGTTACCCCTCAGCCGCATATGTTCCAGAGAAAAATGTTCTAGGCTATCCAGCCTCTCCTTATAACTTAAAACTTCTTGGCAACATCCTTGTAATTTTTTTTTGCCCCCTTTCCAGTTTAATAACATCCTCCCTCTGCCAAGACAAGAAGAATTTTATGCAGTACTCCATAGGTGGCCTTACCAATGTCTTCTACAGCTGTAGCATGATGTTCCAACCTTGTACTAAATGATCTCAGCGATGAAAGCAGAATGCTTGCTGATGATGACCCATGATACCACTTTCAAGGAGCTGTATACCTTGTTTGACACCACTCTCCACTGCTTTGCTATCAACTGTGTAAGTCCTGCCTTAATTTGTCTTATCAAAATACAATACTATGCATTTATCGGCATTAAACTTTATTTGCCATTCCTTGGGTCACAACCCTGTTGATCAAGATCCCATTGAACTTTTAGATAATCTTCTTCACTGTCTACTATAACACCAATTTGGTTGATGTCATCTGCGAGCTTACTAACCATGCCTCCTATATTCTTTCCAAATCATTTATATAAATGACAAACCCAGCCAATTCTTGCAGCACTGGTGACAGGTCTCCAGCCTGAACAACAGCGCTGTACCACCATCCTCTGTCTCATACTGCCAAGCCAAGTTTGTATGCAACTGGCTAGCTCTCTCCGGATCCCATGTGATTTAACCTTACTAATCAGTCTATCATGCAGAACCTTGTCGAAGGCCTTGTTAAAGCCCATGTTAACAACATATACCACTCTGCTTTCATCTATCATCTTGGTCACCTCTTTAGAAAATTCGATCAAATTTGTGAAACATAACTTCCCACAAACAAAGCCATGTCAAACTATCCCTAATCAGTCCTTGTCTTTCCAAAGGCATGTAAATCCTGTTTCTCAGAATCCCATCAAGCAACTTACAGTTAAAATCATAGAATACCTGCAATATGGAAGAAGACCAATCTGTCCATTGGGTCTACACTGACCCTGCAAAAAGCAGCTCATCCAGGCGCACCCCAAATGTTATTCCCTCATTTGATATAGACAAGCAACCTGCATAGTATTGTTACAAAATGCTATTAAGTATAATTTTATTTTTATGTACAGACAATTATTTTTTGATAGAAAAGGCTCAATTTAATGATTTCTACTGTCTGTCTCGTCTTCCTTCAGCTTAAACATTTATATTATAAGTTCCCTAAATGTTAGTTTCCCTTTCTGAAATAAGGATTCATGAATGCATTTTGTGTTGGACCAGACCAGACTTCCTCAAAATATTTAAGATGATAGCCTGGACCGTAACCTTTTCTTATTTTAAAGGCAGATGTAAAATGCTGCGCTCCAGATGCAATTCGACTGGTCAAACTACTCAATGCTAAGGAAAATACAATATATCTAAACACTGTCATTAAAATACAACAAAGGAAAGATGGATTTATAATAATTTAATTCTATTGGAAAACTTAACAGAGTAATAGAGACAGTAACTATTGTTAAGTAACTGTTCCAGTATAATAACATCCCATAAACACACCCTTTTGAAAAAGGCCAAGTCAGAAAAAGATTTTGTCTCACATACAATGCAGCAGACTAGGAAGAGAACCCCTAGCTTTTGGCTATAATCGAGAGAGAGCAAATAGATTCCACTTCTTTAAGCCCACAACAGCAACTGCTGAAAGCTAACTGAAAATCATTGATTTGTGAGAGCTTGATCAAATCTACTTAGGCTGCTTCTACTGTTTCACATTTTTAAAAAAACCCAAGGCCTCACAAGTTGTTTATCTTCTCAAAGACTGCTCAATACCTGTCTCCCAAGTTCTCTCCAAAAGAATCCAAGACAAAACACACCTCTTAAAGCAACAGCATCATTACATTTACATGAGACTATTTGTTTGAGGAAAGCATCACAGCTGAGGACCAGCTAGTCTGCACCAGCATTTGTTTATGTGAGAGACACGAGATAGTCCATGTTTGATTTTTATTCTCTCATCTTGGGGATATTGGGAAAATAGTCTCACCTTTACCAGTAACAGAGTTGAGATTAATTAACTCAGCACGTTCTGAGTATCAAACCTATGAACTCTTTGTTATAATTTTTTCATAACTGTTATCCACCTGGATATGTAATGACTTAGTCACAAGAAGATCTCCAAGCTTCCTTTTATCTTCAGAATGCATTTTGTGCTCTATGTTTTGAACCCTCATTTAGAACCCTCATATTCACCACAATGCATCCTCTCTGCACTCTGAACAAAAAACATATTATAACCTGGCAAAGATGAAATTTGAGGAAAAAAAAAGTAAAGTTTAAGAAAATACATCTGGAAAGTTCCTTTCTCAGACTTGAATGCTCAAAATTCATCCAGGAGACCATTTTGGAAGTAATGAATGTTGCTTTAGTGTGTGGGGTGATCACAGTACTAACATAAAATGCCCTTTACATGGATAATCAGGAGAACAATTTGAGGAACTTCATAGTATCCACATCTGATGAATGAACAAAAATTGGAACTACATGCATCAGAAGAAGTAAAGCTGTTATTTAGCTTTGTTGGTTGAAGACGGAGTGTTTGGTAGAGATTGCCTCGAATTTATCTGGACTAAATAGAAGATTGCATGCCTGGAATGAAATCCAATTAAGATGATTGATGACTTCCAAGTCTCATCTAAGTTGAGATTTAGTAAGCTCGGACAATTATTTACACTTATTTTTGGGATTGTAGGCCCAGCAGAGTATCCTCCAGAGTCTTTTTTTTTCATTTAATCTGAAACGTCCACCTAAACAATCTCTTCCATTAGTATTCTTGGAAATTCTAGTGATCTAGTAATAGAACTATGTTGCTATAGAGTGCAATGCTTGATCTCCAGAAATCAGTACCTAGAAAATTAAAATAACCATCTTGGGAGAAAAAAAGGAGATAAGTAATACTGATTGAATGTTGAAGACCGTAGCAGGTATCAGTCTTTTATTGGTCTTCTCCTGTTATTTTTGCAACAAGAAATGCTCAATGAGTTTTTAAAAATAAACATAAAAAACAGATTATAGATATTTTAATCAGCTTCTTCTGACATGCTATGGACCTCTGACACCTCTGGAGCAGGTGGAACTTCAATTCATGCCTTATAGCCCAGAGGTATGGATGCTGCCACTATGCTCATTAGCCTGGGTCTCTATAGACTGATAATTAAATGAAAGTCATTGAGTTAGCAATGTAGAGAACCAAATGATATTGTCGATATTTTGCAACATTCTTTGAGTGAAATCTTGGGCTATGCTAAGTAACAGGAAGCAATGTTCGCTGGGGAACTTAATTGCACAAGAGGCCAAAATATAGTTTTCTTCTTTTGCAGTAGCAGCGGGAGTGGTGAAAGCAAGGACCGGGGGCTGCTGGGAAAGTAAATTCCTCCCTTAAAATCTTATCTTGTGAATAGGTGGAGAACATGCTGAGCAGGAGCGGACACGGGACTGCTGAGTAAGTGAGGTGATATCTTTGGTAGTTGCTTTACCCAAAACATAACTTAGGTAGTGTGTCCTCCCATCCTCCTCCTCTTACCAAAAAAAAGTTCTGTCTGCCAACTTGGTACGGCCACTACTTTTTTCAATAGTCTTGTTGGAGATTCAGAAAAGTGGGAGTGGATGTTATGGCAGTTGCATGCTCCTCTTGTAGGATGTAGAAGGTAAGGATCACCATTGACTTCATCTACAGGAAATGCACCCAACTCCAACTCCTCAGAAACCGTGTGAGGGAACTGGAGCTGGAGCTGGATGAACTTTGGATCATTCGGGAGGCAGAGGAGGTAATAGAAGGGAGTTGCAGGGAGGTAGTCTCACCTCAGGAACAGGAAAGGATAGAGGGTTTACAGTCAGGGGACAGAAAGTGAACAGGCACACAGTGCAGGGATTCCCTGTGGCTATTCCCCTCAATAATAAGTATACCGTTTTAGATTCTGATGGAGGGGACAACCTACCAGGAGAAAGCCATAGTGGCCAGGTCTCTGGCACTGAGCCTGGCTTTGTGGCTCAGAAGGGAAAGGGGGAGAATAGAAAAGTGCCAGTGGTAGGACACTCAATAGTTAGAGGAACGAATAGGAGGTTCTGTGATCGCGAACAGGACTCCAGAAAGGTATGTTGTCTCCCAGCTGTGAGGATCCGGGATGTCTCTGATCGAGTCTATAAGATTCTGAAGGGGAGGGTGAGCAGCCAGAAGTCATAGTGCACATTGACACCAATGATATAGCTAGGAAAAGGGATGAGGATGTAAAAAGTGATTTCAGGGAGTTAGGTTGGAAGCTAAAATGCAGGACAAGCACAGTAGTAATCTCAGGATTACTACTGGTGCCATATGCTAGTGAGGCGAGGAACAGGGAGCGAGTGCAGCTAAACACGTGGCTACAGGATTGGTGCAGGAGATTGAGCTTTAGATACATAGATCATTAGGATACCTTCTGGCGAAGGTTGGACCTGTACTGAAGGACAGGTTGCAATTAAACTGGAGGGGCAACAATGTCCTGGATGGGAGATTTGCTAGAGCACTTTGGGAGGGCTTAACCTAGTTTCTCGGGGGATGGGAATCAGAGCTACAGATCAGAGGAGGGGGTAGTTGTTGAATGGGCAGAAATAGAATGTAAAGACTCTATCAGGAAAGATACACAGTTGATAGGGCAAAGGGATGGGTTAAAGTATGTCTGTTTCAAGTAATGTCAGGAATAAGAGTGATGGATTTAGAGCATGGATCAATACTTGGTATTCCGATGTTGTGGCCATAACTGAGATATGGATTTCACAGGGGCAGTAATGGTTGCTAGATGTTCCAGGGTTTAGATCTTTTAAAAAGAACAGGGAGGGAGGTAAAAGAGGAGGGGAGTAGCATTGTTAATTAGAGAGTGCATTACAGCTGCAGAAAAGCAGGTTGTTGAGCAGGGTTTGTCTACTGAGTCAGTATGGGTGGAAGTGAGTAACAGGAACGGAGCAGTCATTTTTTTTAGGTGTTTTCTATAGACCCCCCAATAGCAGCAGGGAGATGGAAGAACAGATTGGACAGCAGATCTTGGAAAAATGCTGATGTAACAGAGTTGTTGTTATGGGTGACTTCAAATCCCCAATATTTATTGGAACCTCCTCAGTGCAGATGGTAAGGATGGAGCTGATTTTATCAGGTGTGTTCAGGACTGATTTGTTACGCAATATGCAGTGAGGCCAACTAGGCCTCTGGCGATGATCTTTGCATCCTCACTCTCCACAGGAGTAGTACCGGATGATTGGAGGGAAGCAAATGTTGTTGCTCTGTTCAAGAAAGGGAATAGGGAAATCCCTAGGAATTATAGACCATTCAGTCTTACATTAGATTAGATTAGATTACATTACAGTGTGGAAACAGGCCCTTCGGCCCAACAAGTCCACACCGACCCGCCGAAGCGAAACCCACCCATACCCCTACATTTACCCCTTACCTAACTCTACGGGCAATTTAGTATGGCCAATTCACCTTGCCCTGCACATCTTTGGACTGTGGGAGGAAACCGGAGCACCCGGAGGAAACCCACGCAGACACGGGGAGAACGTGCAAACTCCACACAGTCAGTCGCCTGAGGCGGGAATTGAACCCGGGTCTCTGGCGCTGTGAGGCAGCAGTGCTAACCACTGTGGTACATCTGTGGTAAGCAAGATATTGGAAGGGATTCTGAGAGATAGGATTTATGACTATTTGGAAAAACATAATGTGGAGATGCCGGTGTTGGACTGGGGTGTACAAAGTTAAAAATCACACAACACCAGGTTATAGTCCAACAGGTTTAATTGGAAGCACACTAGCTTTCGGAGCGACACTCATCCAGTGACAATCACCTGATGAAGGAGTGTCCCTGCTTCCAATTAAACCTGTTGGACTATAACCTGGTGTTGTGTGATTTTTAACTTTGGAAAAACATAGTTTGATTAAAAATAGTCAGCATGGCTTTGCGAGGGGAAGATCATGCCTCACAAGCCGTATTAAGTTCTTTGAGGATGTGACGAGACAAGTTGACAAAGGTCGAGCAGCGGATGTGGTGGATTTGGATTTTAGTAAGGCATTTAATAAAGTTACATATGGTTGGCTCATTCAGAAAATTAGGAGGTATGGGATATAGGGAAATTTGACTGTCTGGATACAGAATTGGCTGACTGAAAGAAGACAGTGAGTGGTAGTGGATGGAAAGTATTCTGCCTGGAAGTCGGTGACCAGTGGTATCCCACAGGCAACTGTTCTTGGGCCTCTGCCCTTTGTAGTTTTTATAAATGACTTGAAAAAGTGGAAGGGTTGGTTAGTAAGTTTGCCGATGACACAAAGACTGGTGGTGTTGTAGATAGCGTTGAAGGATATTGCAGGCTACAAGAAGACATTGACCTGAGCTGAGAAGTGGCAGATGGAGTTCAACCTGGATAAATGTGAAGTGATTCATTTTGGAAGGTCAAATTTGAATGCTGAATATATGTTAAAAGACAGGATTCTTGGTATTGTGGAGGAACAGTGGGATCTTGGGGTCCACGAGCACAGATCCCTGCAACTTGCCACGCATGTCGATCAGGTTGTTAAGAAAGTGTATGGTGTCTGGGCTTTCATTATCAAGGGGATTCGGGTTAAGAGCCACAAAGTTTTCCTGCAACTCTATAAAACCCTGGTTAGACTGCACTTGGAATATTGTGTCCAGTTCTGGTTGCCACATTATAGGAAGGATGTAGATGCTTTCGAGAGTATGTTGAGAAGATTTACCAGCATTCTTCTTGGATTGGAGGGCTTGTCTTGTGAAGAAAGGTTGAGTGAGCTTGGGCTTTTCACACTGGAGAGAAGAAGGAAGAGAGGTGACTTGATGGAGGTGTACAAGGTAATGAGAGGCATAGACAGAGTACATAGCTAGAAACCTTTCCTGGGGGCAGAAATGTCTGTCATGAGGGGTCTTAATTTTAAGGTATTTAGAGGAAGGTATAGGGAGATGTCAGAGATTGGTTGTTTACAGAGAGTGGTGGGTTTGTGGAATGCACTTCCAGTGGTGTTAGTAGAGTCAGAGACTTAGGGACATTTAAGCAACTGCTGGACAAGCACATGGACAGCAGTAAATTGAAGGGTTTGTAAGTTAGGTTGACCTTAGATTAAGATAAATGCTCAGCACAACAACATGAGCCGAAAAGGTTGTACTGTTCTATATTCTATGTTCTGGTAGAATGAACTTCTGTAATTACATTCTCAGAACTTACAGGGCAGATTGAGCTTCCTGGCAGCAAGCACTGGGAAACCCTTTTGCATCCCATCACATCTCTTGCGTTAATTTTGAAGAAAATGTTTGCCAGAATTAAATTTTCCTTTTAAATGAAGTTGTCTACAAGTAAGCAAATTGAACCTTCTGACTCCTAATAACTGACAACAGGTGAAATACTTAACTTGTTGAATTTTGGAATGACTTTATCATTTTCGAGAAGAGTCTGTATTATGCCATGATTGAATTTGTGCAGATGTAATTTAATTTGCTTGGAGCATGGAAGATGACTGAGTGAGTGAAGGGGGGATTGTAACACTCAGTTCAAAGAGGCTGGAGAAGGGAATTAGTCTTTCTGCGTAAGGGAGGATGCCTAATCAAAAGGAGGTTCAAGGGATAGAGTGTTTTGGTGCTGACATTTACTTTAAGAATCTGAGTGATATTCCTGGCTTGCAAGGAATATGTACCTGTCACAGTGCCCTTCAAATATGGTAACAGGACATTCTACCTTTCAATGTAAATTCATGATAGTTGACTCCTGCCTACTATACTATACAAGTCTTTGTGATTCTGTTGTCAACGTATGTAATGTGCCAAGAACACCTCTTAAATGCAGTCAAAAATCGGATGAGATATACCTATCTGCCAGTGAGCAAATGTGACACTCCCATGCCAACTGTTGAAGATTGCATTATGGACGGTTCTGTCATTAGCTTGTTTACAGACCATTGACATAATAATATTAGTAATTAGATTACTTACAGTGTGGAAACAGGCCCTTTGGCCCAACAAGTCCACACCAACCCACAACCCACACCCCTACATTTACCCCTTCACCTAACACTGTGGGTAATTTAGCATGGCCAATCCACCTAACTTGCACATTTTTGGATTGTGGGAGGAAGCCGGAGTAAACACACAGCCACGGGGAGAATGTGCAAACTCCACACGGAGAGTTGCCTGAGGCGGGAATTGAACCCAGGTCTCTGGCACTGTGAGGCAGCAGTGCTAACCACTGTGCCACCTTGCTGCCCAATAGCATAATAACAATATTCAGGGCTGGAACATGAGCCAACTATCATATAGAACACAATTACATGGTAAATCAGAATGTTATCTGTGAAACTGCTTTGTCTATGTCACGAACTTTCATTGTAAAGTGCCTGATAACACATACTGAACATAATTGACACTATTGTAATAGGTTCATCGTTAAGCATTCAAGATCAAATGTACTCAACAATTGTAGATAATGATGTGTTGTGCTCTATTTGTATTGATTGTTCAGAGTCACTTTTGGCTCAGGCAGCTAAAACCTGACCTCTCTTTGATAATTAGGAAAAAGTGAAGACTACAGATACTGGAGTCAGAGTTGCAAAGGGTGTCACTGGAAAAGCACAGCAGATCAGGTAGTACAGACAATAGACAATAGGTGCAGGAATAGGCCATTCAGCCCTTCGAGCCTGCACCGCCATTCAATATGATCATGGCTGATCATTCCTAATCAGTATCCTCTTCCTGCCTTATCTCCATAACCCTTGAAGGAGAATCTAAGGAGAATCAATGTTTCGGGCATAAGCACTTTTCATTTGTTTGTAGAATTAACTCTTCTTTCATATCAGTCCAGTTTGATGGTAGGCTTCACAGTTCTTTGATAAGCTGGTAACGGTATGAAATGTATATTTTACTATCAGCTTATTGCTTCTTTCATCATAACTGGAACCTATTGCTAATGTCGCAGGAAAGTTAATAAATCGATAACCTATCTGTATAAATTTAGTTTGAATTGGAAGTACATTTTTATATGTTTTATTATTTTGCTTTAGGCTTTTGTAGAGATATGTGCATCAATTGTATCTATAGATTTCTTAGCTTTCACAAGTAATTCATCTTGCTTATTAGGCAAATATTACTTGTGGCAAATAGGTATTTTTTGAGACTTAATTAATTTCACTAAACATACACTCAATGATTAAAATGTATGCATTATTTAGGTATTGTTGTTAATTTTGGTCAACTGAGAATATAAATATCCCTATTCTTGTACTTAAAACATTTTGGACTGAATTTCACCAATCTTGAGGAGTTCCATGGAGTTTCTCTCCACACCTTTAGCGAGTTCTCATGTAATTCTCTGATACTCACCTTAGTTTATGTTCGCACTCCTGTGACAAAGCACTGACAGCATCATGTGCTTACCAACAGCAGCACTTGTTATTTCAAGAAACTTCTGGCTTTTACACTGCCATTGCCATATACTAAGCCATGCATAAGGTAAACTGCTGCCAGTCAGGAACACCACTTCATAGTACATAGTTGGAGGAAAATGAAAAAGAAAAGTTTCTGAGGGCACATATGTGGTACAGGTGATGCTCATTTAAAATGCAAGGTCATATTTGTAAATGTGTTGCTACTTTTTCAGTCTGACTCATTCCATGGTAACTAAAACTACAAGACTGAAGCTGTCTTTTGTGCAAATCCATGATAAAATTCTGTCTGAAAGTGTGCTAATCTTTCCTTAATACCTAGAAAAACATAACACCTTGTAGTTGTTCAATGTGAGAGCATCACATGTTATAAAGCCTTCAAACAGTTGGTAACATTCATTTTTCTTGTTCAATAAAATTAAGATTAAAAAGCTGCAATTACTTTTGGGAACAAATGAAGTTATTATCATTGAATGATGATCTCACTCAACTTACATCCATTGTCTGTGCTAATTTAGTCCTGCCTGACTATTGTGCAAAGTACCCTATCATGCTGAAGGTGATATTTCTCCTGCTCAAAATCCTCACCTTCCTTCTCAGAAGTGTTACAACACAGTAGTGAACCCTTCTGTTAATTAAACCAAACACCCAGAAAAGTTTGCCTCACCTCATAATCTGTTAAAATATGAGTAATAGAGAACTCACAAGTTCTACTATTTAAAGAAAATAATATCAATTTATTTTTTAACTGTAAAAGTGAACATTAAACAATTTATCACAACTCTAAGCCCCCCCTTTCTCTTAACTGATTATTACCTGCCTCCAACTCTGTAATAATATGCCGTTTCAATAAGACACTGATTAAAATTACAACAATTTAATTTCAAAACCAACAGCCGCAGTCATCTTTGTTGCTTGTCTTCTTCTGGCTGAAGATCTCCCTGGGTCATCTTCGTTCTTTTTACTGTGAATATTTTCCATATGTTATTCAAGGATAGTATAACGGTGGCTGAGAGAACTTTTGATAAGGATTCACCTACTGAGGTAGTGTGGTGTGAGGTTAGAAACAGAAGAGGAGAGGTTACACTGCTTGGAGTCTTTTATAGGCCTCCGCAAAGTTCCAGGGAAGTGGAAGAGAGGATTAGCAAAATAATTCTGGGTAAGAGTGAAACAGGGTGG
This sequence comes from Chiloscyllium plagiosum, assembly GCF_004010195.1. Lineage (NCBI taxonomy): Eukaryota > Metazoa > Chordata > Chondrichthyes > Orectolobiformes > Hemiscylliidae > Chiloscyllium > Chiloscyllium plagiosum. The sequence goes on along the minus strand of NC_057723.1, from coordinate 62,260,007 downwards.
TCATTAAGGGGGCCTTTAACTTTCCCAACATTGACTGGAAACGCTATAACTCTGGTACGTCTGATGGATCAGTTTTTGTCCAATGTTACAGGTGGGTTCCCTGACACAGTATGTCGAAGGGCTGACAAGAGGGGAGGCTACACTGGATCTGGTTCTTGGTAATGAACCAGGCCAGGTGATTGATTTAGTTGTAGGTGAGCACTTTGGAGAGAGTGACCATAATTCAATTACGTTTAGTTTGGCAATGGAAAGGGATAGGAAATGCCACAGGTCAAGAGTTATCAATGGGGCAAGGGCAATTATAATGCAATTAGACAAGAATTAGGATGCATAGAATGGAGTAGTAAAATGCGGGGATGCAGGCAATGGAAATGTGGAGCTGGCTTAAGGAGCAAATATTACGTGTCCTTGATAGGTGTGTCCCTGTCAGGCAGGGAGAAAGTGGTAAGGTAAGAGAACCGTGGTTTACAACAGAAATTGCATCTCTTGTTACGAAGAAGAAGGAGGCTTATGTGTTGATGAGGCAAGATGGTTCAGATGAGGCAATGGAGAGTTACAGATCAGCTAGGAAGGATTTAAAGAGAGAGTTAAGAGCAAAGAGAGGACATGAGCTGTATTTAGTGAATGGAATAAAGGAGAACCCTAAAGCTTTCTATAGGTACGTGAGGAATAAAAGGATGACAAAGGTAGGAATAGGGCCAGTCAAAGACAGTAGTGGGAAGTATAGTGTGGACCCTGTGGAGATCGGAGAGGTGTTAAATGAGCATTTCTCATTGGTTTTCACTCAGGAAAAGGAGAATATTGTAGAGAAGAATGAAATACGAGACATTAGACTAGAAAGGATTGAGGTTAGTTACGAACAGGTGTTATCAATTCTAGAAGGAGTGAAAGTAGACAAGTCCCCTGGGCCAGATGGGATTTATCCGAGGATTCTCTAGGAAGCTAGTGAGGAGATAGCAGAGCCTTTGGCTTTGATATTTGAGTCATCATTGTCTACAGGTTTAATACCAGAGAACAGGAGGATTGCAAATGTTGTGCCCTTGTTCAAGAAGGGCATTAGAGATGACCCAGGTAATTATAGACCAGTGAGCCTTACTTCTGTTGTATGAAAGGTGTTGGAAAGGATTATAAGAGGTAGATTTGTAATCATCTAGCAAGAACCAATTTGATTTCAGATAGTCAACGTGGTTTCGTCAAGGCAGGTCGTGTCTCACAAACCTCATTGAGTTTTTTTGAGAAGGTGACCAAGCATGTAGATGAGGGTAGGGCAGTTAACATGGTATACATGGACTTCAGTAAAGCATTTGATAAAGTTCCACATGGTAGGCTAATGGAGAAAATGCAGAGGCATGGAATTGAGGGCGATTTATCAGTTGGTTTAGAAACTGGCTTTCTGAAAGAAGGCAGCGAGTGGTGGTTGATGGAAAATATTCAGCCTGGAGTCCGGTTACTAGTGGTGTGGCATAAGGATCTGTTTTGGGACCACTGCTGTTTGTCATTTTTATAAATGACTTAGACACATGCATAGCTGGATGGATTAGTAAATTTGCAGACGACACTAAAGTCGGTGGAATAGTGGACAGTTTGGAAGAAATAGTGGACAGGTTGGTTAAACTGCAGAATTGGGCTGAGAGGTGGCAGAGTACTGGGTCAATGGAAAGATTTTTGCCAGTGTGGATGTGCAGAGTACTGTGTCAATGGAAAGATTCTTGGCAGTGTGGATGTGCAGAGGGATCTTGGAGTCCATGTACATAGATCCCTGAAAGTTGTCACCCGCGTGGATAGTGTTGTTAAGAAGGCATGCAGTGTGTTAGGTTTCATTGGTTGAGGGATTTAGTTCCAGAGTTGCAATATCATGCTGCAAATATACAAAATGCTGGTGCGGCCAAACTTGGAATATTGTGTACAGTTCTGGTCCCCATATTTCAGGATGGATGTGGAAGCATTGGAAAAGGTGCAGAGGAGATTTACCAGGATGTTGCCTGGTCTGGAAGGAAGGTTTTATGAGGAAAGGATGAGAGACTTGGATCTGTTCTCATTGGAAAGAAGAAGTCTGAGAGGGGATTTGATAGAGACATACAAGATGATCAGAGGATTAGATAGGGTAGACAGTGAAAGTCTTTTTCCTAGGATGATGATGTCAGCTTGTACGAAGGGGCATAATTACAAATTGAGGGGAGATAGATTTAAGACAGATGTCAGAGGCAGGTTCTTTACGCAGAGAGTGGTAAGGGTGTGGAATGCCTTACTTGCCAATGTAGTCAACTCAGCCACATTAGGGAGATTTAAACAATCCTTAGATAAGCACATGGATGATTTTGGGATAGTGTAGGGGGACGAGCTGAGAATAGTTCACATCGAGGGCCAAAGGGCCTGTTCTATGTTCTATGTTCTAACATGCACCTTTGATAGAGAGTCTTTCCTAATTTCTCGGATCTGTGTTGATGGCAGTTGCTCTGTCTGATTTTCAAAATGCCTGTTTTTTAAAACCCCAACTTTGGATTGTCTCATTCGCTTGATGTTGGCAAAACAATAAATTCAAATTTGATTGGGGTTTAGTATCCTGGGTGTAATTTAAATTGATTGGTTAAATTTGAATTGTCAAAACAGCAACTAACTCTATTTCACAGCTAAATGTTACATATTTTCAATTTTCCAGTACACTCTGAGGTTGCTATCTAGTCATATGACAGGTGCTTGTTAGCTCTCAGTGCAGAACAGCATTCACTCTTTCTTAAAAGTACTGTACATGCCTTCAACTTCATAACAGGCGGCTTCTATCATACTTACAGGCCTTCAGTTTCTATGATGCCCTCTTGGGTGGTTCCAGTTTTGCAGAGGGCAACATGCAAAAATTTGCATCCCACTCTGACTAGAAAGGACTGCAAGGCTTCCCCCAACCATTCACCCTCATCTTCAGCAAGCTTATCATCTTACATGGTGGCTTGGGGGTCAAAAAATGAAATGCATTGCATCGGTGCACTGCCTCCGTTGCAGAACAGTGTGATCAGCCATGGTTGCTGAGGATAGGCATTGTCTCCCAGTAACCATCCGACTGTAAGATATCCAACCCTTGAAATGAAGCAGGAACATAAGAATTCTCAAGGATATAGGCATCATGGCAATCTCTAAGGTATTTGTCCTAAACTTTTGATATGTGATTCCCCTGATCAGAAAATACGTTTAATGAATTCATTGATGAACTCTGCAGCGTTGTGATATAATCATCTCAACATGACATGTTGACAGTCTGAACAAACTAACATCTGGGAAATCCAGATATGTTGGCAAAATATACTGGTCAGGGCTGGGGAGAATTGACCTTGTCACAGGGAAAAGAGTTGAAGTGGTGTCATCTGCCTTAAATTTAATTGGTGACAGCCTCGATGCATTCAATGTTTGAGGACACTGTAAACTTTGTTATAAATTCTGTGTCTTACACTCTTATACTCCGCAACCACTGATGAAGGAGCAGCACTCTGAAAGCTGGTGCTACCAATTAAACCTGTTGGACTATAACCTGGTATTGTGTGATTTTTAACTTTGTACACCCCTGTGCAACACCGGCGTCTCCAAATCATGATGTTTGAGGATGAAGAGTTCCCACACAGGTACCAAGTTGGTCCTTACAGGCAGTAGATACATAAAAACTTAGTACAGTGGTCCCCTTGATGGTCACCTGGATGGCATGGCCACCCACTCCTTTAGTTCAAAAGACCTGTTCCAGCAGTTGACCATTCTGTGACAGTACCCCAGGACATCCTCAGTCTGTGGCACACTGACTTGGAGGAAACGATGTTGAAAGCCAAAGATTCTGGGACTCTTGTATGTGCATATGGCAGAACCTTAAGCTGCAACATCTTTCTGTGGAGGTTGTTCAGCAGCTGCTGGGGGTTGCTACTAGTCCTGGGATTGGTGGCACATTTGTTCTTCCTCAATTTCTCTGTGCCTTTATTGTTCAGTGACCACAGCAATGATAACTCATGCTGGAGCTGCATCCAATGAACCAGTTTTGGGGAATATCAAAAATAGAACAAATTCTTAGTAATATGAGCTGCCAGCATTCATATCACAAAGAACAATGATAACTTGGCATAGTCCTCCATTCAATGGGATTTGGAGCATTCTGACAAGTACAGCCTTGAGATAGTGCAGCACATCCATGAGGGGAAGAATTACCTGGGCGCTTTGTTTCAGGAGGCAGTCACATCCGGTAGATTAAGTAATTCAAATTCAGTTAGTGATCAGGAACAACAGTGACTGTAGTGAGGCAGCTAGGGGGATTCTGAATTCAGGAATGGAGGAGCCTCAGCAGTTGACCTTATCTAACAGGTATGAGATTTTTGCTTCCTGTTTGGATGAGGAAAAGGGCTATGGGCAGGATTATCCAGCTGATCACGGCACCATGGTGCAGAAGTCCATTCAATGTCGGGGGGGTGGAGAGCAAAAGGACAAGTAATTGTTCTAGGGGATTCTCTCATTAGGGGGTTAGATAGTATCCTTTGTGAGCTGGATCGGGAGTCCTGCATGGTATGTTGCCTGCCCAGTGCCAGGGTGCAGGACATCTCCGACCGGCTTGAAAGGATATTGGAACGGGAGGGAGAAGATCCAGTTGTTGTGGTCCACATTGGTACAAGCAAATTGACAAGGCTAGGAAGGAGGACCTGTTTGGGGATTATCAAGCACTAAGAAGGAAATTGATGAACAGGTTCTTGAAGGTCATAATCTCTGGATTACTGCCCGAGCTATGTGCTAATTGGCATAGGGATAAGAAAGTTAGGGAATTAAACATGTGGCTAAGAGATTGGTGTGGGAAAGAGGGATTTTATTTCATGGGACATTGGCATCGGTTTTGGACCCGTGGGGATCTGTACCGATTGGACGGTCTCCACCTGAATTAATCTGGAACCAGTGTTCTAGTGAAAATCATAAATTGGGTGGTTATGAGGACTTTAAACTTGTGAATTGGGGGGAAGGGAAAGGGAAAGCAACAGCGAGTATGGAGTCAAGTAGAAAGATAAGCAGCTGGTTAGCACGTGCGCAGGGTTTAATTCAAGGCAGACTAGGAATGAAGCAAAAAGGAAGGATAACTTAGGACATATTACTAGAGATGTTGGAAATCGTGTAGATAAGAGAATTAGCATTAAGGTGCTTTATCTGAATGCTAGTAGTATTCGTAACAAAGTAGATGAATTAATGGCACAAATCATCGTGAATGATTATGATGTGGTAGGGGTCACAGAGACGTGGTTGCAGGGGGCTCAGGACTGGCAGTTAAACATCCAAGGATTTACAACTTATCAAAAAGACAGGGAGGTGAGCAGAGGGGATGGGGTTGCCTTATTAGTTAAGAATGAAATTAAATCTATGGCACTGAATGACATAGGGTCAGATGATATTGAGACTGTGTGAGTGGAGTTGAGGAACCATAAAGGCAAAAAAAAACATAATGGGAGTTATGTACCACGAAATAGACAGGGCATGTCAGAAAGGCAAGGTCACGATGATCATGGGGAACTTTAATATGCAGGTGGACTGGGTGAATAATGTTGCCAATGGAATTCATGGAATGCTTATCTGGATGGCTTTTTGGAACAGCTTGTGATGGAATCCACAAGGGAGCAGGCTATTCTGGACTTAGTGCTATGTAATGAGCCAGACTTTACAAAAGATCTTAAAGTAAGGGAACACTTCGGAGGTAGCAATCATAATATGGGAGAGTTCAGTCTGCAGTTTGAAAGAGAGAAGGTAAAATCGGATGTAATGGTGTTACAGTTAAATAAAGGAAATTACAGGGGCATACAAGAGGAACTGATGAAGATCGACTGGAAGCAAAGCCTAACAGGGAAGACAGTAGAGCAACGATGGCAGGGGTTTCTAGGTGTAATTGAAGACACAGTACAGAGGTTCATCCCAAAGAAAAGAAAGATTATCCGGGGGATGGGATTATACAACCATGGCTGACAAACGAAGTCAGGAAAAGTATCAAAGATAAAGAGAGAGCCGATAAAATGGCCAAGAGCACTGGCAAATCAAGAGATTGGGAAGACTACAAAAACAAACAAAGGGTAGCAAAGAGAGAATTAAGGAAGGAGATGATCAAATATGAAGGTAGGCTAGCCAGTACTATTAGAAATGTTTCTTTCAATACATCAGAAACAAACAAGAGGCAAAAGTCAACACTGAGCCGCTCCAAACTGATGCAGGAAGGCTAGTGCTGGGAATTAAGGAAATAGCTAAAGAACTTAATAAGTATTTGACATCACTCTTCACAGTGGAAGACATGAGTAATATCCCAAGGGGGTAAATTTAGAATCGAAATGAGGAGACTTTTCATCAGCCAAAGAGTGGTGGGCCTGTGGAATTCATTGCCACGGAGTGCAGTGGAAGCCATGACATTAAATGTCTTCAAAGCAGAGATTAATAAATTTTTGATCTCACAAGGAATTAAGGGCTACGGAGAGAGTGCAGGTAAGTGGAGTTGAAACGCCCATCAGCCATGCTTAAATGGCAGAATGGACTTGATGAACCGAATGGCATTACTTCCACTCCTCTGTCTTATGGCCTTATGCCTACACGTGGACCTTCAACATAAGGATCACATGCCAATGCTGTACAAATACATTCAGAGATTGTAAATGCAGTAGGATTATTGTAACCTTGTCCATCCATGCAACATCACCTCAGAAAGGCAGTATTGCTTACAAAAACATGTTGTTTGAAGATGACACTTTAGATATCACCTATAATTATTTCTACTTCACAGAGATGACTATGATTAATTTTTAATGGTCAAGATTCCTTATGACCAGGATTTGTATTTGACATAATTTGTTGCTGCATATGCTTCATATACACAATAACATAATTACAGATGTCTTCAACTTATGCTGTGTTAATGTAATTGCCCCTTGATAGGCCTCACATCATTCACAAGAAGAGCTTGCATCCTCTGAAAGGAAAAGAAACACATACTCTACTTACTCTGGATATGGTTACAGTCATTTATCGTTAACAGTGAGCATTTGTGATTCAGCTGAAGAAGGATGGCAACACAGGTCATGCTTCACAGACTAGGTTGCAGACTGTCAATCCAGATGGACAATTAAACCTTCATGTTCCTTTCTTCCTTGTGCTCCCTATCAAGCCCATCAATTCTGAATTTCCCTGAGTTCCTATCAAATGCTTTCACTTAAGCCTTCATCTCTCAACATTACCTACTGGGACCTGGGCCTACAGCTCAGTTACACCAACCATCATGGTGCACTGGTACCCCTATGGAATGAGCTGACAGTGAAAGTGGTTGAGGCAGGTACCTTAACAACATTTAAAAGTCATTTGGACAAATAGATGGGTAGGGAATGTATTAAAGGAAAGATGCCAAGTGCAGGAAAGTTAGGTTGATGTGGATGGACATTTTGGTCAACATGGACCAGTTTGGGCCAAAGTCCTGTCTCTGTGCTGTCAGACTCTAGGACACTACATGTGAATAAGTGTAGGCTTTTAAGTGCCTTATGACAATTAGGAATGCAATATCTGCTGGCCTCATCCCATGAGTGAATAAAAAAAAGTCAGGTTTGTGGCACGATGGCAGTGTCACTATCACTGAGCCAGGTGGTATAAGTTCAAATCTAATCTGCTCCAGAAGTGGGTTATGATATCTTTAAAAAGATGGACTAAATTAATTGGTTAGTTTGCTGAAGATGTAGTTCTAATGTTAGACCAGTCTGTTAGGATCTTTCAATCTGGTGTAGACAGAGTGTGTCATATAATTCTAATATGTTGTGCTCTGCAGAACTGGAGCCGACAATGAGGAGACATGATGAATGCTGACAAACTGGGATAGTGGAAGTCGTCTTGTGAAGAGGAGGATGAAGACACTGAGTAGAAGGAGCATCACCTTTTACATGATAAAATGCAGCTGCTTCCGACACTACATGCCAGACAATCAGTTCCAGTGTGTGAGAACTGCTTGCAGTAATCATTCATTGTCTATAAATATCATTGCGTTTGTGTGGCAAGAAGCAAATGTAACTGATGTTTGTTTGAGTTTTATTCACTTTTGGTGCTTGCAAATAAAAATGAATGTTTTGAGGCCTTCCTATATATAATGATCCCACATTGAACTATGATAAGGTGCTGGAATATAAAGAGCATTGAGGTAAGACAGTAGTAACTTGTAAGTTGGAATGTGGCTGTAGACAGATAAGGTCTGTGCTGAAAATGTGTTGCTGGAAAAGTGCAGCAGGTCAGGCAGCATCCAAGGAGCAGGAGAATCGACGTTTCGGGCATGAGCCCTTCTTCAGGAATTCCAGCTGCAAGACCAAACCAGTCCAATTTGCTCAATATGTCCAAGCATGATACAAATGTAAGTGCAGTAAAATTCTGGGAGAAGCCTGAATACGAATGGCTTGTGTTACAAGACTGAAATATGTGGCTGTCTGTCTGATGGAAGTCATATACAATTGAACAATAATCAAGAAGCTCAATTACCTTTGTTTAACCCTATGCTTTTGCAATGTTTTCCACCTGCTGTCACTGACGTGATCCAGACCAACAATACAAACCAATCCAGGAATTTCCAGTCGCAAATGAGGTGAGCGGTGGTTTTCTATTAGATGGTCAGAACCCGACTGAAGCACAATGCAAGTTACAAGTAAAACTAATTATGTCCAGCACCCTTGCAATCCCAAATGACATATACCAGCCCCGATGAGATTGATTGAAACCAGGATGCCCACTGGGGGGGGGGGGGGGAACCAGGATACCCACTGGGGGCGGAACCTACCTCAGGTGCCCACCCGACGACCACTGCTGCGCAACCTTTCCCCAAGGGGACCCCGAAAATAGGTCAAACAGGCCCCAGAATTTCACCTTTGAGACTGGGAACAAGACCACAAAATCTCCTAGGGACAAATGGCTGGCCCTTGCTTTAATTTTTGAAATGTGGCCACTGGGGAGTAATGTGTATTTAATGTTACCTTGGAGCTGACGTGGAGAATCGACATGCTTTCGTCCTAGCAAAAGGAAAAACTATTAATGTACATTGACTCTTCATTGTGCTTTTAATATGATCTATGATTATGGAGCCTTGTGGAAACATTGAAGATTAAACCTCCAAGTTGCAGCGTTATAGTAATGCTGTTTTGTCCAATCAATGACACGCAAATTCGTGAAGCGTTCCATATGTTTTGGGTGGCACGGTGGCTCAGTGGTTAGCACAGCTGCCTCACAGCACCAGGGACCCGGGTTCAATTCCTGCCTCAGGCAGCTGTCTGTGTGGTGTTTGCACATTCTCCCCATGTCTGTATGGGTTTCCTCTGGGTGCTCCAGTTTCCTCCCACAGTCGAAAGATGTGCAGGTTAGGTGAATTGGCCATGCTAAATTGTCCGTAGTATTAGGTGCATTAGTCAGGGGTAAATGTAGGGGAATGGGTCTGGGTGGGTTGCTCTCCAGAGGGTCGGTGTGGACTTGTTGGGCCGAAGGATCTGTTTCCACACTGTAGGGAATCTAATCTAATCTAATCTACAATTATCAAGATGCTTGGTTCATGCTGAGGAAACTGAGACTGTTTCTAAAGTAGTGGGCAAGTGGATGCAGCTGCTAAGCAGTCAGTCTTACACCCCAAATGTCTGGTCCCATCGGGTCCCCCAGCAAAACCTGCTTAGCCACAGTAGAAGGACGGGTATGCCAGACCTGGGTAAGATACAGAAATCATGGGCGGTGCCCCTGCTGAAAAGCACAGACTATGGCCTCAAATAAGATACTCAAACTAGAATGTGCATGACCCCTACTGGACAACTTTGTGTTCCTTCCTTGCTGCTGCCTATTTCAATTGATTATGTGTATTTTGTATTCACATGGGCAAGGGGAAATAGTTTATATTAAATTGCAATGGACACTCCATGGCCTCCAAGCTCGTTGGAAAGGACCCTTCCAGATCCTCCTCACCACCCCAACTGCTGCCAGGGTCGCTGAATGCCTTGCCTGGGTCCACCTCCATCATTGCAAGATCATCGCACAAACCCCTCCAAAGCGGGGAGATGATGGAAATGATCGAGATGATGGAGATGAATGAAAGGGAACTAAGAGAGGAACCGGAACCAGACTACTAAGATAAAGATGTCTCTTTCGAATAGTAATTCTCCTTCTGTTTCAGATATCCTAATCCTTGCTTCAGAACTGGGCGGCACGGTGGCACAGTGGTTAGCACTGTTGCCTCACAGTGCCAGAGACCCGGGTTCAATTCCCACCTCAGGCGACTGACTGTGTGGAGTTTGCACGTTCTCCCTGTGTCTGCGTGGGTTTCCTCCGGGTGCTCCAGTTTCCTCCCACAGTCCAAAGATGTGCAGGTTAGGTGAATTGGCCATGCTAAATTGCCTGTAGTGTTAGGAGAATGGGTCTGGGTTGGTTGCACTTCAGTGTGTCGGTGTGGACTTGTTGGGTCGAAGGGCCTGTTTCCACACTGTAAGTAATCTAATCTAATTACCATTTGCCTTCTATGAGTAAACCTATTCTGAATCCATGCAGCCAAGTCACTGTGCATCCAAAGCTTTTTAATCTTCTGGATGAATCTACCATGTTTGTCTCCACTACTACCAGGACCTGACTCCCATTTTCCCCACCTCTGGACCCAATCTGCCTCAACCGCTCCACTGCCCGGGACCCTACCCATATCTTTCCTAACAAGACATCACCGGACTGACATTTACTTTGTCCCAGGTCTGCCAGACGTGATTTTTCCCACCCATCCTTAGCTACCCTAAACACTTGCCTGGCCCTCTTGCCACTTTGCTTCTGTGCCACTAAGCATTTATACCCAGTAGCACCTTACCTCCCTGGCAACCTGGCACTTTTCCAACTGTATCCTATCATCTTGCACCCGAATCACCTGATATCCTATCCATTCTTACCACATCCCCTCCCATTTGGCATTCTACTCACTCAGCACCCTGTTTCCACCCAAGTGTGGCTCTGAATTCCTGAAGGAACCATGATCACAATCTCCTGTCAAAAATGCAGAGTTCTCTCCTTTTGGAAAAACGCATGAGATTGCTACTCCTCAGAAAGTTAAGCCTTATGCATATTATCAGTAAGCATTTAGCCTCAGTGTGTGGAACCATGAAACACATTGGCAGTCTGTGTTCCCAATGATAACCAAGATGAAACAAAATCAAATAAAATCACCCAAGCTTATTTTCTAACAAGGAACATATACACTTGAGTAATTTTAGTGCAGTAAGTGTATTAGGAAGCAGATGTAATTATAATCTATTGAACTCTGCTTCTTGCAATTTATAATCTCACTGAACCCATCAGTAAAATTACTCCCTTACAATAACTTTAATCTATTTATAATTTAGGCCCAATTATTACATGGGCTAGCCTATAAATATATTGTGGAACAGCAACCACTAACAAATGTTTCTCACAGCATGGCTAACATAACCTTGCACATACAACTGTACATTCTTATACTATCATTGGCTTCAGACCACAGACCTTATCTGGGAGAAAGTGAGGACTGCAGATGCTGGAGATCAGAGCTGAAATTCACAGTCACCTCCAAGTTTTTGGGAGTTCCATCTGCTATGCATAAGTCTATCCCCCAATCACGTGCAGCATTTCTTCAACTGGCCAGTAAGGTAGCTTTCCATTCTTTAGTTAACAATGAATTAATGCAGCCATGCTTCAAATTAATCATCAGGCAATGAGACAGGTCACTGACAATGTGTAAGGGAATAAAACCAAACGATCCTGCCAATTAATTTTGATTTTGTGATTCGGGCTAATACAGTTGACTATTAAAAATAATAAATGAAATAATCATTATCTGTAATTCAAAGGTGGAAAGTGAACAAGTGACGAAGACATTTTAAAAGTCATTAATATAAATTGGAAATTCCTTTATTCAATATTTAATATTTAAAATGCAAAATGTATACAGTTTCCAACTTTGAAATCCACTACAATTACCAGTTCTAGTCCCTTAATTTAAATCCAAGTTTAGGTTCCTTAATTGGTCCTGACCAGTCATTGCTCATTTACAATGCTATAGATCGTGAAATGGCTGCAGTTACCTTAAAAGTTTTTGTCTACTCAGATGATAAAAAAAACTTCTAATGCACGAATAATGGCTGAATCCAAAGACACAGATATTAACCATAGGATATTAATTTTGTTACATGATTTATCACAGCCTAATGTTGAATTATGCTTCAATTGTCATTGAAGGAGGGGACTCACTCAATAAAGCTGCGGCTGGCACATCATAATCACCAATGAAACAATTAAGTGGAAACAAATGAGTCTGAAACAAAACAAAGGTTATAATGTTGTCTTCCTCTGTATTAAACTGATCAGATATTGAATAAGGTTGGCTTTCATGCAAGGATAAAAGGTTAGTTAGAAACTGACAGTCGGGCAGTCATGGCCTGTAAGAAGAACGGGGTTAATATTTCAGTATTTCATTTCATAATCACTGATGAATCCTTAACCGCAAAAGAAATCATGTTAATTTTCCAAAATGCAAATCAGATTCAAAATGGGGGCAACACTGTGGCTCAGTGGTTAGCACTGCTGCCTCACAGCACCAGGGTCCAGGTTCGATTCCAGCCTCGGGTGACTCCCTGTGTGGAGTTTGCACATTCTTCCCGTCTCTGCATGGGTTTCCTCTAGGTACTCCGGTTTTCTCCCACACATGGAGAAAGTCCAAAGATGTGCAGGTCAGGTGAATTGGCCATGCTAAATTGCCCATAGTGCTAGCTGCATCATTCAGAAGGGAATGGGTCTGGGTGGGTTACTCTTCGGAGTGTCGGTGTGGACTGGTAGGGCCGAAGGGCCTGTTTCCACACTGTAGGGAATCTAATATAATCTAATCCAAAGCAGTCCCGGTTCTCGAGCTCCAGGGAACAAAACACAAACATTGAATCACCAACAAACAAATGTGCATCCAAACTGAATCACAAAGGGTTAAACTTTCTACAAACTGTGGGTCGTTCTCTGTCTCTCTCTCTCTCTCACACTCTCTCTCTGTCTCCTTTCTCTCACACACACGAACATTTTTCAACCTTCTTCATAGCACAGTTTTTAGCTTTTGTTTATCCTTTCTTGTAAGGGTAATGAGGCCCTTACATTCCAGAACAGTCAACGGTAGGGAGTTTAGTCACATAAATCCTGGCTGGGACACATAACAAACCAAATGTGCAAAATCTCAATACCTCTCAGCCGTTCCATTTGCAATTCTAACAATATAAGAAAACTCAAAAAAGGATCATGCTGTAAGGTTGAGTGAAATAGGAGTTGATGGGAAGGGTGAGGGTAGTAACAAATTAAAAATACTGTACATGAATGCACGAAGCATTAGAAATAAGATAGATGAGCTTGAGGCTCTTTTGGAAATTGGCAGATATGATATTGTGGGGACAACTGAGCTTCAAGTGGACAGGGCCTGGGAAATGAATATTCAAGGCTACACGTGCTATCGTAAGGACAGACTGACGGGTAGAGGGGGTGGGGTGGCCATGTTGGTAAGGGATGATATTCAGTCCCTTGCGCGGGGGGACCTAGAATCAGGGGATGTAGAGTCAGTATGGATAGAGCTGAGAAATTCTAAGGGTAAAAAGACCCTCTTGGGAGTTATCTACAGGCCCCCAAACAGTAGTCTGAATGTCGGATGTAAGTTGAATCAGGAGCTGAAATTGGCCTGTTGCAAAGATGTTGCTCCAGTTGTTATGGGGGATTTCAACATGCAGGTAGACTGGGAGAATCAGGATGGTATTGGACGTCAAGAAAGATACTTTGTGGAATGCCTCCGAAATGGATTCTTAGAACAGCTGGTGCTGGAGTCTACAGGGAGAAGGCAAATCTGGATGTGGTCTTGTGCAACGAACCAGAGTTGATCAGGGATCTCGAAGTGAAGAAGCCATTGGGAAGTAGTGACCATAATACATTAAGCTTCAATCTACAATTTGAGAGGGAGAGGGTATAATCAGAAGTGACAATATTTCTGTTGAATAAAGGGAACTATGGAGCTATGAGGGAGGAGTGGTGCAATACCTTAGCAGGGATGACAGTGGAGGAACAATGGCAGATATTTCTGTGTATAATGCAGAAGGTGCAAGATCAGTTCATTCCAAAAAGGAAGGCATGTGTGGCCGTGGCTGACAAGGGAAGTTAAGAAACATATAAAGTTAAAAGAGAAAAAGTATAACATAGCAAAGATAAGTGGGAAAACGGAGGACTGGGAAGCTTTTAAAGAACAACAGAGGATTACTAAGAAGGAAATATGCAGAGAAAAAATGAGGTACGAAGGTAAACTGGCCAAAAATATAAAGGAGGATAGTAAAAGCTTTTTTAGGTATGTGAAAGGCAAAAAAATGGTTAAGACCAAAATTAGGCCCTTGAAGACAGAAACAGGGGAATATATTACGGGGAACAAAGAAATGGCAGAAGAATTGAATTGGTACTTCAGATCTGTGTTCACTGGGGAAGACACAAGCAATCTTCCTGAGGTAACAGTGGCTGAAGAACCTGAACTTTAGGGAATTTATATTTGCCAGGAATTGGTGTTGGAGAGACTGTTAGGTCTGAAGGTTGATAAGTCCCCGGGGCTTGATGGTCTACACCCCAGGGTACTGAAGGAGGTGGCTCGAGAAATCGTGGATGCGTTGGTGATTATTTTCCAAAGTTCGATAGATTCGGGATCAGTTCCTACTGATTGGAGTGTGGCTAACATTGTGCCACTTTTTAAGAAAGGTGGGAGAGAGAAAGCAGGAAATTATAGACCAGTTAGTCTAACCTCAGTGGTGGGAAAGATGCTGGAGTCTATTATAAAGGATGAAATACGACACATCTGGATAGTAGTAATAGGATAGGTCAGAGTCAGCATGGATTTATGAAGGGGAAATCATGCTTGACTAATCTTCTGGAATTTTTTGAGGATGTAATTCTGAAGATGGACGAGGGAGATCCAGTAGATGTAGTGTACCTGGACTTTCAGAAAGCTTTTGATAAATTCCCAAATAGGAGGTTAGTGAGCAATATTAGGGCGCATGGTATTGGGGGCAAAGTACTAACTTGGATTGAAAGTTGGTTGGCTGACAGGAAACAAAGAGTAGTGATAAACAGCTCCATTTCGGAATGGCAGGCAGTGACTAGTGGGGCACCGCAGGGATCAATGCTGGAACCGCAGCTTTTTACAATATATATTAATGATATAGAAGATGGTATTAGTAATAACATTAGCAAATTTGCTGATGATACTAAGCTGGATGGCAGGGTGAAATGTGAGGAGGATGTTAGGAGATTACAGGGTGACCTGGACAGGTTAGGTGAGTGGTCAGATGCAGTTTAATGCGGACAAATGTATGGTTATCCACTTTGGTGGCAAGAACAGGAAGGCAGATTACTACCTAAATGGAATCAATTTAGGTAAAGGGGCAGTACAAAGAGATCTGGGTGTTCTTGTACACCAGTCAATGAAGGTAAGCATGCAGTTACAGCAGGTAGTCAAGAAGGCTAATAGCATGCTGGCCTTCATAACAAGAGAGATTGAGTATAGAAGCAAAGAGGTTCTTCTGCAGCTGTACAGGTCCCTGGTGAGACCACACCTGGAGTATTGTGTGCAGTTATGGTCTCCAAATTTGAGGAAAGACATTCTGGCTATTGAGGGAGTGCAGCGTAGGTTCACGAGGTCAATTCCTGGAATAGCGGGA